>NC_056733.1:1147789952-1147824952 GCF_019279795.1 Protopterus annectens | reverse complement strand
GGGAAGTCTATTCCAGAGACAGGGCAGTCTCTGGGAGACAAACCTGTCTTTCCAGCAGATTTTGGCCTTAATACATTTTTTTTTAGTTTAACTTGTACCATTCGGCAAAACATGGCCCCTACTGATTTCCACATCAACTGGAACTCCCTAAGCATGGAACTTGTGATGAGACTTTGGAACACAGGTTGATGTCACATATTAGACTTTAGAACATATGGTCCACGTAGATATCCCTTTAAATAATTTTCTATGTTAGATAATTGCTAATGACTAATTAGTCAAAGAAGGTATATATGTTTGTGATTTTAGAGATGTGTTATTATAGATCTGAAGAAGCTGTGAAGCAAAAGCGCTCATCTTTTATTTTAATAAACAGTTTATTGGTACTCCTTACCTGTTTGGCATTCACTTTTTGGATTTTTTTTATCATTCAAGGATTTGAGCCTGCCTACTCTGGGGTTTGTGACTGTTTAAGTATTTTCTTCTTTGCTCACCCCTGCGTTTTGCCTACAGCGAGACTAAAGACTTTCACAACATATTAGACTTAGGCTTACCGAGTGGGTAACGTGCAAGAGTTAGACTTACGGATAGGGAGCATCTCTAGTAGGACAAGGTCCGATACTGCCTTGCAGGCGAGACACAGATCACCTCTGAGCAATCTGTATGATACTGAGAAGAGTGATAGTGGTTTGAGAGCCAGTCCGCATAGGACATATGTTGGAGACCATGGATTCTCTGTGAGGCATTTCTGTGGCCTTTCCAGTTTGTGCAGGTGTTTGGAGAGGTACATACCAAATGGGGCATTATGCTCAATTATAGGCCTAATGAGGGAGGAGTACAGAGAGGTAATAACCTCTTTCTGGATGCAATCCCTTCACTTACGAAATTAACCAAGTAAAAGGCTTTTTTGACCACTGCCCCCACATGATGGTCGAATGTGAGATTGTCGTCAACCTGTGTTCCAAAGTCTCATCACAAGTTGCATGCTTAGGAGTTCCAGCTGATGTGGTAATCAATAGGGGCCATGTTTTGCCGAATGGTACAAGTTAAACTAATGTATTAAGGCCATGACTGACACCAGTTATTTGTAGCTGTGAGACCCTCTTGCAGTAGGATAGCTGTGGAGTCAATGACAGAATCCAACTTACAGTCATTCGCAAACTTGGTCAGCCACAGGCTTTGCCTGAACTTCTAAGACGTTGATGCCAAACAGTAGGGATCCCAGAACAGATCCCTGGGGAACACCACTAGTGACAGGTCTGATGTCAGTGGTGGCATCTATTTTGACCTTGTGGGTCCTATCGGAGAGACAGCTGAGCACCCGCCTGATGAGACAGGGATTTACGCCAAGTTGTGGTAGCTTTTCAAGGATGCCAGAGAGGGGGATTGTGTCAAAGGCCTTGGCCAAGTCAAGGTAAGCTGTATGTACAGACTTTCCCTCATCTAGGTCCTTGGAGACAGTCTCAAAGTCAACCAGGTTCAATAGGCAAGATCTGCCCCGACGAATCCGAATTGCATGAAGGTAAAGTGCTTGGAGATTGCCCATGTCCTTGTTTAGGAAATCCACAATAATATGCTCCATGGCTTTACAGATCAGACTTGTCAAGCGAATTAGGCGATAGTTTCCCGGGTCAGTAGTGGCTCCACCTTTGTGCAAGGGGATGGCAATGGCAGTTCTCCACTCTGCTGGAATGAAGCCTGTAATTAGGTTGTGGTTAAATAGGGTGCTCAATGTCAAAGCTAGTTCTTGCAGGAGATGGTGCAGAATACAGCCTGGGATACTATCAGGACCCATGGAAGCTTTGCCTTGGACAGGGCCTTTAACACGATCTACAGAGATGCGAGGTGTGGGACAAGTATTGGGATGTCGAATGGGCCTTTGACTGGGATAGGGGGGGTGAAGTTTGCACTGAACTAAATCGGCTAGCAAGTTGGCTAAGTCAACAAGATCAGTGTAAGTGGTGCCATTACATACTAATTTGGAACAAACCTGATCTTTGCAGTTGACGTAACTGAAGGAGTTGGTTTCCCTACGTTTTGAGGCTAGTTTCAACTCATAATTGGCGTTCGTTTCAACTCATAATTGGCTTTGGAGGTTTTCACTAGTGATCCAGTTTGCTTGTTGAGGCTGAGGAGGAAGTTTTTCCAATTTAGAATTTGTTCTCTCTCACCCTTGGACAACAGTTTTCCTTTTGTTGTAAAGCCTGTTGAGAGAGGATGTCCACCAGACAGGTTTGTGTTTCCTTGAAGAGTAGGTTTTAATTCTATTGGGTGTGGCCAAGTCCATGCAGTTGTACAGGTGCTTGTACACTGCATTGGCATACTGTTCAGTATAGTTGTCTGCATCCTCTGAGGGGGGCGGTGTTGTGAAGCTTCTGGATACCCTCCCTTAGGGAAGCTGTAGTCTGCTTTTGAGAAATTCTTTAGCCTGGTTACGGCTGGGAAGGGAGTTGGGTGGGATAGAAACTTCGAATGAGACAGACCTATCTGATCTCGCCAGGGAAGACCATACTATGGGAGTGGTGCAGCAGTCACCCATGTAGGTGAGAACCTAGTCCAGAATGTTATCTCCCCTTTTGGGGGATGAAACAAGCTGGTCTAGTGCATTAGAATTGATGGAAGTCGAGGAATTGAGTCATTCCATTAGTACAGGAATAGTTCACCCAGTCTACGGTGGGGGTAGTTGAAATCACCAAGGATCAGGGTGTTAGGGGGTACCTTGACAGTCAAGTAGGTTCAGGTAGGAGTGGGTGTCCTGAATCATGGAGGGAGGTCTACAGCTGGCTATAACTTGGATGGGTGTCAGCCAACTATCAGTTGCACCTGGAGTAATTCCAGTACATCATGCTGGCAAACCAGTCTGGATGTGTGCCTGTCCTTAATGAAGATAGGTACTCCACCACCCTTAGCCTTTCTGACTTTGTGTTGGGGTCGGAAAGTGTGGAATGAAGTATAGCCTGGTAAGGCAGGGGTGTTTTCTGCAGCCCTGAACCAAGTTTCCGTGACCGTACAGACAATGTCCTCTTTTGGTGTATATGGAGAGTCTCCAGTGAGTACATTTTCAGGTTAAGGCTCCTAGCGTTAAGCAGCATGACCTTCAATTTGCTTTGTGACAGATCTTTTATGTTGGAAGATTTGTCTGAGACATAGCATAAAAAGGCACAAAGGGGGAGGCAAGAGCCTTGGCCAAGATCCGTAACCCTAGGGGTGACAGGTGGACGCCATCTCTGGCAAAACATCGAGGCCTGTCAGCCATGTTACTGCAGGCAGGCAGAGTCTGGTGCTTTCCAAGGGGATCCAGTAACTAAGCCAACTGTTGAAGTCTATTTTTGTTGGTACTGTGGTATCATTCTTGAAGGTAGGATACTCCGTAGGGCTAGGGTCATACCTGCCTGGGACACACACAGAGCTCAATCATGTCTCTCTTCATATAGTCCAGGGAGATAAGTCTCAAGTCATTCACACCAACACGGACAATGACAAGAGTCATGCTTGTACCTGTTGTGGACAGACTTAAGTGTGTGTGATGTGGCGGGTTCTGGTACCCGACAGACAGCTGACAGTGACCCTTCTTGTTGAGCCTGGTGAGGGGGACATCAGTGTCTCCCACTATTGAGTCACCAATGACTAGTACACGTTTTGGTTTACTATGCCTAATGGGCTGTTAATGAGACACTGGTGTGTTGTCTACTGTGTGTTATGTGATTGTTGTGTGGTATGTGCGTGTTTTGGGGGTCTCTGTTTAGGTAAGTTTTTATTGAGGACCCCTGCATAGGTGGGTGTGTGTTGTGCTTGGTTCTGTGATGTGCACGAGTTGAGAAAGAATGCTGTTAAGCAAATGCTTCTGACAACTCCAAAGCACAAAAGCTTTTAGCATAAAAGCACAGGCAGGCTACAACAAAGAAAACCAGACTTATTGGAAATATTACGAAAATGTTATGAAAATCTGTATGCAGCAGAGAAATGTGGAAATCAAGCAGAACAAATGGAAATGTTTATGGAACAATTAAATATGCTGAGGTAGATGAGATCACTAACAGGGGAGACTAGATATAAATGGTAATGTATAACCAATTTGCAGGAAAGTAACTACGAACAGATAGTATTTCTCTGGAAGTTTGGAAATTGATATGGATCAGTGTATTTTTGTATAAGAGAAGCAAACTTTTGATATTAAACAGAACAATGATGATCCAGAGGGAAGGAGAATGCCACTGTTGTTGGTAGGTCTTTATGCAGAGAAAGCATTGGACAGAGTAAGCTGGGATTTTAGGAGTAGGGCAATGAAAGCATTTGCATTCCCTGCCCCAAAATGAGGTTAAATCAGGAGGATCAGAAATGAAAATTAAAGTGGGTGGGGCCTGCTTTTGAACAGAGGAATCAAGTGGGGGTGTCCTCTTCCTCCTTTATTTGTATTATAATTATATAATTGTATTGTCAAAGAAAATAAGGGACTCAAATTAAAAGATACAACTAGTATGACAATCAAGAAAAGTTGCCTTTATTTGCAGAGAATACTTTGTACCACTTAAAACCAGAAAATGGAACATTCTGACAGTTTCAAGTCATTTCTAGATACAAAAATGAGGACACAAAAAAGGTGCACACAAATTGGTTCAGCAATACTCACTTATGGGGACATGATTAATGAAGTGCTTACAAATATGGGGATGGGCTAGAAAGGATTCTGTTACAGCAGCTAAGGTTGTGTGGGAAGAAAGTAAAGAATACAAATATATGAGGTATTGGAAGCTTTGTTTTACTGACATGGATACAAGGTACAAGCAGTGAAAATGTTTTTAGTACTTTTATACACAGGTCAGGCATATTTACCAAGCAGAAAAGTTGTGGATGTTAACTAATATCACAGCTGAACCATTTTACCTGGGAGGGGGAACAGGGCAAGAGAAAGAACAAAGTGGTCTGGAATTACCCGACTGAAGGGCTACTTCACACTACACAGTTAAGGCTCAAACATAGCACAAGCAGAAAGCTATAATCCAAAGTGGTAAGGGATGATGGTGAAACAGGAAGAAACTCAAGAAATTAAGAGTGCAGGATTTTAGATGCACACCCTCAATGAAAAGAATAACCATACAGATTATACTCAAAGTACTCCAAGAACTAAGCCAACATGGGAATGGAGAAAGGAGATTTTGCCGATCAGGATGACTGCAATTAGGGAGACAAAGAATAGGCAAGAGGGGGCTGGAATTTACTGGTGCAAACTGGCAAAGGAAAGTAGAGTTGTGTACCTACCATAAATGTAGATGTTAGAGAGTGTATTCACTGTTGCAGTCATTACACTTGGGTTATCCTGCCATCAGGTGGTCCCGCAGTCGGCCAGAGTTCCAAAGTCTTGGTCCGGCGTCGGTTGCTGTCGCTTCTTCCCTGACGTCAGAGCGCCAGGGGTATACAAGATGCAGCAGACGTCATTTTCTTCAGTTTTTCTTGCTCCAGATGTCAGGTGCCCCTAAATAAGTAGGCAATACATATATAAAAACAAAAACAATACCTTCAGCTACAAGCAAATACACCACATAGGTTGTAAAGGATAGAAAGGTATAGCTAGGCCCCAGCCAAGAAAGAGGGGATGGAGGGAGGGTAACCTGGACTTTAACAGTGAATACACTCTAACATCTACATTTATGGTAGGTACACAACTGTACTATGTTCATCATGTTTCACTGTTGCAGTCATTACACTTGGGAAGAATCCCAAAGCTGAGGTTGGGTGGCTGGATCGAAGTAGAATTAGGAGGCGATGAGGCCCTGCAGAACTGCAGTGGCCAAGCCTGCTCTAGATTTAGAGTAAAGGAGGCAAGTGGTAGCGCTTGGTGAAAGTGTGCACTGAACTCCAAGTTGCAGCCTCCAAAATGTCCTTGGTTGGTAACCCTCTGAGGTAGGCTGCTGAAGTGGCTGTTGCCCTGGTAGAATGTGGCCTAATGTTGTTGGGCACTGGCTTTCCATGTTGTGCATAGCAGAAACTAATGCAGTGTCCTATCCACTTTGAAACAGATAGCTTTTCCTTGTGATCCTGCAGCATATGCTACAAACAGTTGCTCAGTTTTCCTGATAGCTTTTGTTTTGTCCAAGAAGAAGCGTAACTGCCTGTGGATGTCCAAGGTATGCAAGTCTCTCCCCTTTATTCTGGGGATTTGGAAAGAATGTTGGCAAATGAATTGTTTGGTTAAGAGCCACACTGGATATAACCTTTGGCATAAATGTTGGGTTTGTCCTTAGAGAAACCCTGTCCTGATGAAATATGATAAAAGGCTCCACTGCCATTAAAGCCTGTAGCTCTGAGACTCTTCGTGCTGAAGTTATTGCTAGGAGCAGAGCAGTCTTCCATGATAAAAATGTTCTATCCGCTGTACTAGTTGGTTCAAAAGGAGGTAAGGTGAGCTTTTCCAAGACAAAGTTAAGGTCCCAAGTAGGTATTGGTGCTCTCCAGGGGGGGGGGGGGGGTCTTATGTTTTTAGCCCCTCTGAAGTACTGCCTTAGTAATGGATGAGAGAAAATAGGAGGCTCTTGTGTTATAGTGAGCTGAAATGGCAGAAGCATGGATCTTAACTGATGAAAAGGATAGGCCTTTGTTCAACATCTCAGTTAGGTTTTGTAAAATCTGAGGAATATTTGGAACTGTCAAAGCCTTGTGCCTGGTTCCAGGCACAGAATCTCTTCCATTTGTCTGCACAAGATTTCCTGGTGCTGGGCCTCCTGGCCTCCAGAAAGACATCCATAACAGCTTTAGAGAGATGTGCTCAGAGTGGCTATGTTATCTGCCATGCAGCCAGATTTAAGGTTTTGAGTTGGCTGTGCAGAATCTGATTGTTTTGTCGAGTCAGAAGGTGAGGAATTTGAGGTAAGGTCCAGGGCTGGGCCCTGTGCCAAGTTCTTTTAAGATTGGGTACCAGTGCTGGCGTGGCCAGTCTGGGGCTATCAGGATCATTTTTGGCCTTTCTTGTCTGACTTTTAGGAGCACCTTGGGAAGAATAGGCAGTAGTGGGAAGGCATAAACTTTGTGTTCTCCAGCTGAATGACAGAGCATTCACTTTCCATGCTTGTGGATGCAAGTCCTTGTGCAGAATTTCTGTAGTTGGCAGTTGAGAGAGGAGGCAAAAAGATCTATGTCCGGGCACCCCCATTTCTTTGTCATCATGGTGAAGACCCGTGGGTTTAGTTGACATTCGTGAGGGTCCATGAGGTTTCTGCTTAGTTCGTCTGCCAGAGTGTTTATCTTTCCTGGCAGGAATTGTGCTTGCAGATTATTTTGACAGGTCCCGTGCTGTGTTCCACAAGGTCATAGCTTGCCTGCAAAGGGGGTATGAGTGTGTGCCCCCTTGCTTATGTACCACATAACTGTGGTGCTGTCCGTCTTTAGCAGTAGTTGTCCTGGATGTAGAAGTTCCATGAAAGCTGTCAGGGCATTCTGTACAGCCAGCAACTCTCTTTGATTGATGTGAAGATGCATTTTGTCTGCGGACCACTTGCCCTGAACACATTTTCCTGCCATGCGTGCCCCCCAGGCATAATCCGATGCATCTGTTGTCAGTGTCTGCCTGGCTGTTTCGGTCCAGGTTAGGTGGCTGAAAGGTGTGGTATGAATCATAGCCTGGTAATGCAGGGGTGCGCTCTCGAGCCCTGAACCAGGTCTCTGTCACTGCACAGATGTCGTTCTCCAGTTTAAGGAGTGCCTCGTGTGAATACATTTTGAGGTTTAGACTTCTAGGACTGAGTAGGAGTGCCTCGTGTGAATACATTTTGAGGTTTAGACTTCTAGGATTGAGTAGCATTACCCTCAGATTTTGCTTGCCTGTACCTGTTACGGTGGTGAATTTGTCATTTGAACCTTGCCTAAAAAAAAGGCACTATAGGGGTGGCAAGAGCCTTCGCCAGTAACCGGTGCAGGCCATCTCTGGCAAAGCATCGTGGTCTGTCGATCATGTCATCCCAGGCAGACAGATACTGGATCCCCCTAGAATGACACCAGAAGCTTAGCCAATTGTTGGAAGTCCATCATTTTGTCCTTGTACTGTGGTATTCAGTTTGATGGCAGGATGCTACTCTGGGACTAGGGTCATACCTGCCTGGGCTACAAGATCGGAGAGCTCCTCCATGTCTCTTTTCATATAGTCTAGGGAGGTACGTCTCTGTCATTGTCCATGTCGGTGTGAATGACCTGAATGCGTGCATTATGTGGCGGATCCTGGTATCAGACAGGCAGCTGACAGTAACTTTCTCCTTCTTTAGTCATAGGTGACTCTATAGTCAGGCACACTGATGTTCCACTCACCAGGCTAGAGTGTTGGGTACTTTGTTATGCCTTATGGGCTTTGGTTGAGTGGCACATTGAGTTTGTGTGCTGTGTGTCATTTGGGTTGTGTTGGGGGGTGGAGGTTGCATGCATTTCTGCTTTGGAAGTCTCTGTTGCTTGAGGAGATTTTTACTGAGAACCACTGCGAATGTAGGTGTGTGTTTTGGTGGTGTAGGTTGAGGGACTATGTGATGAGTGTGGTGCAAGTGTTTACCGTCTCCTCTTGACAAAGTCCAGTCTTTGGTGAAGAGAGCTTTGCTTCTCTCACAGGTTGTAGTGCTGGGTGGTAGGAGGAGAGAGTTTGTCTGTGTACATGAGGCAATTGCTGCATTGCCCAAGATGCCCAGAATCATCAGGTAGACAGGAGAAAACACGGAGCTGACCCTTAGACATGCCTGGATAGGGTGAGGAAAGTTGAGTGCTGTAGTAATTTGTAGCTTTAGTGCTTATGAGTTTTGAACAGGTGCTGAGCTCAAAAATAGACTTGAGGGCTAAAGCTAAAAAAAATGGCTAGTTTTAAGGGAAAATTTTAAAAGCAGACTTTATGGTGCCAGGAATAGTTTAAACCTAGCTAAGAGGCAATGCATAAGTGTATTTTTTTTTTTAATATAACAGTGGTAAATGAGCACACTGATTTAAACAAATTAACCAATGAAAAGCTAAAAAACTGAGCCCCGTTCCTGCAGTCTTCGATCAGACAAGTTCTAAATGCACACTCCTGCCACTAGGGTGCAGGGGAACCTTCTCCAAAAAAAAAAAAAAAAAAAAAAAAAAAAAAGATGGTCTGGATAAGTGCTCAAGTTATACAAACAAAGCTAGATTCAGCAGGTCTGAATTTAGTCTATGCTACAGCAAACAAAGCATACCAATTTCAGAAACAGTTCAAATAAGCAGGCACAATAAGCCTTTAACTAGAAACTCCCAGCTCAGAAGGGCAGAATCTACCCTTGCCTCCCACAAGAGTGCAGATCACACCTTCTTAATGTAAAATAACTGACCCGAAGCCCAAGTGCTTAAACCAGAACCAATACACTTTTAGAATGACACTAAGCCTTCAATTAGCAACTCCCAACTTAGAAGGATTTAAGCTACCTGCCCTGCCACAACAGTGCAAACCACAAACCTTAATGTAAAACAATTGGTTTGAAGCCAGAGTGCTTCACCAAAGGGTTAGAACAGTTACAATTTAATCAGGCTACTAACAAGCAGTAATAAATGCAATAAAGTAGGAAGAAACACAAATACAGCAAAAGCAGATGAATAAAGTGCAATTTATATATATATATATATATATATATATATATATATATATATATATATATATATATATATATATATATATAGCAATAGAAAACGAGCAAGGATTCCGCGGTGGTGCAGCGGTAGCGTTGTTGCCTCACAGCAAGAGGTTCTCCTGTTCGATTCTCGGCTGGAATGCAGGGAGTGCCTGTGTTGAGTCTGCATGTCCTCCCCGCGGTTGGATGGGCGTTCGAAAGTCATGCGTAAATGGGCGTGCCTTGGTTGACCGTCGAGCTGGCACCTCGGCGGTAGTCAAAATCTACTGCCAATCATTAGTGGACCGGTGTTCTGCTGTTGGAACACCTAACCAGGAAAAGCCGAAAGACAACAATAGAAAACGGGCAAACTGATTTAAACAAATTACCCAAATTAATCAGTAAAACAGCTCAAAACTGAGCCTTGTTCCAGCAGTCTTCAGACAAGTTCTAACTGCACACTCCTGCCACTAGGGTGCAGGGGAACCTTCTCCAAAAATAGACTGCCTGGATTAGTTCTCAAGTTATATAAACAAAGATAGATTCAGCATGCCTGAATCTAGTCTGTGTTACAGCAAACAAGGTGCACCAATTTGAGAAAGAAACTGTTCAAATAAGCAGGCACAATAATCCTTTAACCAGAAATTCCCAGCTCAGAAGGGCAGAATCTAACCTCTCTTCCCTCAAGAGTGCAAACCATAAACCTTCTTAATATAAACAATCTGGCCTGAAGCACAAGTGTTTAAACCAGAACTAATACACTTAGAATAACAGACACCGAGCCTTCAATCAGCAATTCCCAGTTTAGAAGGATCTAAGCTACCTGTCCTGCCACAACAATGCAGACTACAAACCTTCTCAATGTAAAACAACTGGTCTGAAGCCAAAGTGCTTAAACCGAAAGGTTTAGAATAACAGTTACAGTTTAATCAGGCTACTACCAAGCAGTAATAAATGCAGCAAAATAAATACAATCCAGTACTTTTAAGACAACGAAAAAGCAAAATAAAGTGCATTTTTTTTTTTAGTAAAGTGCAAGGAGAAAGGAGGGAGGAGTAGAAGAAAAATTCAAGGGGGGTTGGCCTTCTCAAATGTTCTCGCTGTATTAAATAGAGTGAACACCATACTGCAAGTGGTGTCCCAGATCAAATTTACAGTAGGGGTGGGCAACTGCAAAGCCACCAACTATAACAGTTTCAGGACAGATGAGAAACATAAAACAATGCCAGAAAATTCAGTCGGGCAAAATTAAGACAAAGCAGAACTCTGAAAGGTTAAAATGCCAAGAAATATACTTGGCAAGCAGCGATATATTTCCAGATTGTTTGAGAATCACACCAGCCAGAACACCAGGAGTTTCCAACAGTGTAATAGAAAAAGCTAAGCAAGAACTTTTAAAAATCAAAAAACAATGTTAGTGACAGATTGTGGGTCAATGGGGGGGGTAGAGAGAATGGTGGAAAACAAGAATGAACAAATGTATTTTGTTAGCACATATAAAAGTGAAGTTAGTAGTATTGTAAGATATTATTGGAATTTTCTCCACAAAGATGGGGATTTGAGTGAAAGTTTGAGTAAGCACCTTATGATTTCAAACAAATGGGGAAGAAGTTTAAAGGACATGCTTGTTCATGGAAATTTTGTCTTACCAAAAAGTAACTTGAGTGTTTGTCCAGCATCTATGGGCACTTATAAATGCAACAGTTGTTCTATTTGCAAATATATAATATGTTCCTTTGAATATATGAATAAAATCAAGTATGTACTAAGGGGACGTTTTCATGTAACAGCAAGGGGGTTATTTATGCCTTAAGATGCCCATGCGGTTTCTTTTATATTGGTGAAACAGAGAAGTTTTAAAGTGGGGTTAATGGAACATATCAGGGACATAAAATCAAAAGGAAGACAAGATTTTGGCATGTCATTTCAGAGATGTACAGTGATTTTTTTATGCTTCAAGGTTGTATTTTAGAGCAAATATTTGCTGAAAATGATGAAATTCTTTTGAAAAAACTGTTAGACAAGGTCTGTCTATTCTTAAATATGATACTTTGGTCCCTATGGGACTGAATGGAAAGGTTAATTGGAAGTATTTTAATTTAATTGTTAGATTGCATTACTGACGGAGTTTGTGTTTTTTGTAATAAAAGGTAGCACATATTTAGCTGCATTTTGTAAATCCTGGTAGGTTTTGTACTAAAGCACTAGAGAACAAAATACTTTTGGGTCTGAACCAGTGGTCTTGATTTTCTCATTGTTGCTTGTTGCATGGGCTACTCGGTCTAACAGGCCTATAGTTCACAGAGTCAGTGGAAGGACCACTTTTGTAGAAGGGAATAACGGTGGCCGTTTTCCATTCAGCTAGGAAGAAGCTGGTGCTTAGACTACGACTTAAAAAAAAGTAGCCAATGCTGGTGCTAAATCTCGTTGGAGCCCATGCAGGACGCACCCTGGAATGTTCGCAGGTCCCATAGATGCAGTGTTTTTGATCTTAGGATGTTTACGACCTGTGCGGTGTTTTTGGTCTTAGGGTGTTCATGACCTGCTCTTTAGAGATACAAGGTTGGGGACAGCAGGTAGGGATGTCATGGTGTATGTGTGGCAGGGACAAGGGAAGGAAGTTTTACAGATCCTGTCAGCCAACAGGTTAGCTATGTCCATAGGCTCAGTATATGTGGTATCATTAACTACCAGTTTGGCACAAATCTGGGCCTTTCCCTTTAGGTTACAGATGCAACTAAAGAATGCCTTATGGTTCTCCTTAGCTGAAGCTAATTTGGATGTGTAGTTTGCTTTGGAGAACTTGACAAGGAGTCTTATTTACTTGTTTAAGCTGAGGAGGGAGTGCTTCCAGTTTAGGGCTCTCACCCTCTTACTCAGACAGCAATTTCTTCCCCTTATTGTAAAGCTAGTTATAGTGGCTGTTTTCCACCAGACAGGTTTGCTCTTTCTTGAGGAGCTTGGTCCCATCAGGTATGGCAGAGTCAATAGTTATACAGGTGTCTGTACAAAGCACTGGTGTAGAATTCCATCGGGCGGGGGTGAAGCTATTTATACCATCCCGTAAGAGGTTACAACCTGCTTGGGAGAAGTTTTTTTTTATTATTTATTTATTTTTTTTTTAGTTTAGATACTAGGGGGTCAGTTGTGATAGTTACTTTGATTGAGACTTATCTGTGGTCAGATCTCACCAGGGAAGACCTCACAGTGGGGGTGCTACAGTGGTTACCCATAGATCCAGGATGTAGGCACCCCTTGTGGGGGTATTAACCAGCTGGTCCAGGGCACTGGAGTTAACGAATTTAAGGAACCATTGGGTAAGTGAGTTTGAGCATGAATAATTTACCTAGTCAATTGATGTCAGTCACCCAAAACCATGGTATTCGGATGTATCTTGACAGACTCAAATAGATGCAAATAGCCAGAGTGGGTGTCCTGTAGTTGGCAATGACTTTAACAGGTGTCCTACCAACAGTTAACTGCACCTGAACTAAATCCACGGAATCATACTGTTTAACCAATCAGATATATTTATCTTTGATACACTGCCTCCTTTAGTTTTCACGCCTTCAATTTGTTGTCTGAATATGCGGAAGGAGGTACAACCTAGTGTGGCTGAGGTGCTCTCCACACCCTTGAACCAGGTTTCAGTGACTGCACAAATGTCTGAGTCTTCCAAGGTGAGGACTGCTTCCAGCGAGTGCACTTTCATATTAAGACTACTTTCGTTTTATTATGAATCACAAACCCTGTTGAGAACTGTAGTTGCAAACATACATTACTTATAATATATCCAGTCACTGTCAATTCAGTATTACATAGCTCATTCAAATCCTGCCTTCTTTTAAACCTCACCCCTCCTCTGCATACGTTCCCACAATTCCCTTTTTTTTCATATGTAGTTTGCTCCTTCCCCTTTCTAAAGATCCCAATTCCAGTTGCTTTTATCTCTGTTACTACATTCACTACTTCCATTAAAGTTGTTTAGACTTCCATTTTCTAGTAATTACTTTAGCAGCCACCATAATTAAGACTCACCAAGGCCTTACTACGTCTAGGCAATTCCAGTTCTGTAGCTCAAAAAGATCATTTCCTTAGTTACACCAGCTTGCTCACCCAGTATCTCCAACGCAGCAGCCTGCAGGGGAATCTTTAAAGTTTGTAAACTCATTACACTCCCAAAAAATATAGGTTCCCAATTGCGTCTTTCTTCCCCATCACAGCTCCAACATTTGCTGTCTACCTGTGGAAAAATTCTTTGGAGGCTACTTGGGAGTATAAAAATATCTATATGTAAACACTTCCAAAGATTCTAAATTTTCTAGACTTGGTTGCACATTTTTAAGATATGCATATATCCCTCCATTGTATTTTTATGAACTGCTTACCCAATCTCTTCCCAATCCTTTCTAGATCTAGATTTTACTAAAAACTCTACCAGTGCTGGTCTTTTGTTTAGGACCCCCACCCCCTCTATTCCTTTCTTTGCCTTCCCTGTCAAGGATTGATATCGGAGTATAGGCAATCTCTAACCTGCAGTCCAAATTATTGGCGTATTCCCATTTCATTACCTTTTCCCTTTCTAGTTATTTGCTCCGAATACCTTGGACCCCCTGCCAGTTCTCCAATAAATTCCAGCCCCTTCTTGCCTAATGTCTGCATCCCTAACTGCAGTCATCTCCATTGGCAAAAACTCTCTCCATTCCTGTGCTGGCTTAGTTCTTGAAATACTTTCTGCTACTTCATTGATATTCTGTACGATTATTTTCCTTAAATGTCTGCAACCAAAATCCCAGTCTTTCCTTGTTTCTTGAGCTTCTCCCCTGTATCATCTTCACCCCTTTCCACTTTGAATTATAGTTTTCTGCTGGTGCTATGTATAAGAGCCTCAACTGTGTTGCTCTAAAACACCCCTTCATATCAGGTAATTCTCGTCTGCCTTGTTCTATTGGAAGAATCAGTTTATCTCACTTGACCCTTGCCGTCTTCACCTTCCAGATAAAATCCTAAAGCTCTTTTTAATTGCCATCCGCTCTGGTTGATAAAAATATGCCTGACCTTTGTATAAAACTAAAGGGACTATACATTTTAACTGCTTGTATCTTACTATCCCATATATAAAAGTTTCTAGTTTCTCTGTTTTTGTATTCTCTTCTGTTCAGTCTCCTCCCACATATTCTTAGCTGCCACAATGGAGTCATTCTTAATCAATATTCCTAAATACTTCATTTTATCATGTCCCCAAAAAAATGGATATTGCTGGACCTGTGTGCACGTACATAATTTACCACTATTGCCTTTGTTTTAGCTTCTTTGGACGGCACAGTGGCGTGGCTGCATTGTCTCCTTACAGCAAGAAGTTCTCGTTCGATTCTTGGCTGGGGTGCCTTCTATGCGGAGTCTGCATGCTCCCCCCCCCGCATCCATGGGGGTTTCCTCCGGGTGCTTCGGTTTCCTCCCATGTAAAAAGACATGCGCCTGGAGTGTTTCTCCCTGGGCCTCTGCTGAAAACTGCCTTTGTTCCAAGTCGGACTTACCCGGTAAATAAATGTTAAATAAAATGAAAGACATTAATTTTATATCTCAAAAAGATCTGAAACTTAAAATGTTCTACAACACTGTAAATGTCCCTTTCTGGTTTTGTTAGGTATAAAAATATTGGGTCTACCTGAAAGTATCAAAAGACAACATCGAAGACCACTTTAAATCGAGACATTGCCGAATTCCCTATGTCCCCACTGTAGTGCGATCTTGTAGTTGGGGGTGGCCCTCAACTTTGGTGGGTTTGTATTTCCTGTGTTTGCTTTGTTGCCCTGGTGGCCAAGTGGTTCTCTTCCCGGGGTTACTTCTCGCCATTCTGGGTGTTCGATGTTTAGAGGTTTCGGCAATGTTGTCTCGATAAAGTGGTCTTTGATGTAAACCCAAAATATCATCTACAAATAGAGCCAGCTTTTCTCGACTACCATACTAATTATATTCTTGAATTTCTGAGCCCCTTATTTTCTATGCCAACAGTTCTAAATATAATGCAAGCAACAAAGGGGAGAGAGGGCACCCCTGCCTGGTTCTTCTACTCAAGCAGAGATCATCAGACAGGATTCCACCCACTTTAATTTTCGCCTCCGATCCCCCATATAAATTTTAGCTACTACTTCCACTGCCCTGCTCATGAAGTCCCAGCTTATTCTGTCAAATTGCTCTCTCGGCATCAAGACCCACCAACAGTGGTATTTTCTTACATGCTACCTCCCAATGGACTGGATCATCATTGTTCTGTTAATGTTATCAAATGTTCGCTTCCCCTCCACAAAACAACACTGAACCATTTCCACCAATTTTGGCATCACATTTGTCTATGACAAAGAATGGCAAACACCTTATAATCATGGCTTAGAACTGAAATGGGCCTGTATGAAGCTGGATCTTTACCCTCTTTAGGTAATACAGCTACCACATTTCTTCCAGGATGTTGGTACTTCTCAAAACACAGTTAAACAATACCTTCCAGATCTTTATCACCCCCCCCCCCAACAAGCTTCCAAACTTCCACAGGAATGCCACCTATTCCTGGGAACTTTCCTGTAGATTAATTATACATTACAATTTTTTTCATCGCCTCCTATCCTGGTTAGTAATCAAGCCTCATTTACCTCTAACCTTGACATATTTAATTATTCCATAAACGTTTCCATTTGCACCTTTTCTTGATTCCCAGGTTTTCTCTGCTTTATACAGACTTCATAAAATTTCCAAAAATATTTCTAGTACTTTACAGGATCTTATCCTTGTTATAGTCTTCCTAAGCTTGTTAACTACCCTTTCTATTTTGTTGCCAGAGTAGTTTTGCTAAAATCTTTTGTGCTCTAAAGTGACTATCAAGAAACAATTGCTTGACAGCAATCTTTCTAAACTTGTGCATATTTCTGAGGTAATCCTTTATATTTTCTGTTTAGCATTTGGCAGTTGCTGCTCTTCTGTTTTGTGGGATTCCCCCTAATTTGCAATACAGCCCTCTAAATAGTTTACTTCTTAACCACATTTCCCTTTCCTTTATTTCCATCCTAGTTTTAAACTCTACTTTAATTTTATCCCACTCCCTATCTATATTTTCAGAAGAAATATCCATCTTCTAACACCTCCTGAGTAATTTCCAAAACCCATTCCTTAAATTCCTCTCAACAGATAGGTGGGAAAGCGCCAGTGCATTATTTCATTACCCTATGTTTTTATTATAATTATTGGTGCATGATCTGAGATAAGTTATGGGTGCTTTTCAAAACCTTCAATTAAATGCACAAGTTCCTGAGAAATAAATTGTATCCCAGTTATTGTATCTTGCAGAATATGTGAACTCACTCTGAAATCTTAGTACTGAATTTACATCTTCCATGCCAAACATTTTCATAAATTTCTTCAGAAACCTACTCTGCTTTGTTATAATTTTCCCTTCTGGGCCCCCCAAACACATCTTCACTGTTGCAAACCAAATTCCAGTCCTCACCTGTAAGTAATATTCCTTGCTAAAAGCAGATTTCCACCAGAGATCCATTACAGTAGTTTTAAGTTGAACATAAATACATGCCAGTGTGATCTTCCTGCCTTGTCAGTAGCCCCTTAGTACAACAAATCTACCATTGGCTTTTTTCCCTCTTCTATCACTATTGGAGCTCCTCTTGCAATACAAGTACTCCTCTTTTCCTCTGCCCCAAGTATTCCGCTGAATAACCATCTCAAACATCATCAAATGCACATGTTCAGTTCTTTCCAGGTGTTTCTCCTGTAGTATAGCTATTTGCACTCTACATTTTTTTTAAACAAAATTCACTATTCTTTTTGTATTTACCTGCGAGACCATTCAGACTGAAAAACATTACAGAAAGTATCATTTTCTTATATATTGTTCGCACCTTTTATACACAACTGTTTTTTTGTTGACTATCTCGTTCCAACTTTTATGTAACATGCATATACTGTTTGGCAGCTTGATCTTTTATACAGTTGTTTTTTGTCATATCCATTTCAGCCTAGGTCACATCTTACAAAAATCTTATTGAAAGCTCTCAAACAAAAAATATTTACTCATACTTTACTATATTCACTTACCACAAAAACCATGTACAGCTTCAAAATTTGAAATTTGACCTTCCTAATAAGAACAAAAGTTCTATACCGACAGCCACACAGACAGTCTAGGGTTAACCAACAAGGTCATTCATGCCAAGACACACAGTACAGTCTGTACTTTTAGTAAATGCGGTCTGATTTTGCCTTATCTTTATAGCTCTCCCAGCTGAGAAAACACGAACGCTTTCAGTAAACACTTTTTACAAGCCAGTTCTATCAGATTGTTGTCTTGGGACATGCAAACCAGACAAAACTAAGAATACAATCTTTACCAAAAAAGAAAGCCTTAAATATTCAATATTCTTTTTCATGTACTTACTTTATGTTAGAACTTGTTACTGGATAAAGCCAATAGCCTTGACCCAGTCATTCTCCCATGCAAGCATGAGAAAATGCACACAAAATTTTTCTTTAGTCAATTTCTCTTAAAAAGGCTATTTTTTAATATTGTACTGCCTACGTTTCTTAAAACTGAAGGAATGAGAGAGAGAGAGAGAACGAAAAACAAAACCACCCGTTTATATTAGCATCCATTACATTTAAACAGGATTGAAATACAAAAAAAAAAAAAAACTTACTTCATAGCTTGAAAAGAAAGTTATGCACCAATAAAGTAGTACCATCAAGAAGGAAAAAAGGATTACTTACATGTTCTCCCTTTCCCCTCTCAAGTATTTTTCTGAAGATTAAGGACATGAAGTAGGGTATATGCTTTCAAGTCCCCTACAAGTTTAACACAATCCACAAAAATACAATATTTCTAAATCCTCTTGTTCCGCCAAGTTTCACAAATATAATTACTGCTTTGAAATCCCACATTTCACCACATGATTTTATTCTCCACAGGGCATATGCGTTAAAAGTCCCATACATGTTTAACAAAGTCAAGAAGTCCAATATTTTCAAATTTTCTTGTCATGTTTCACAAATAAAATTATTCCTTTTATCATCCCACATTTGTAAATTTCCAAGTTACTGGCTTTATTCTTGTTCATCACCATCTCTCGAATTCTGTCAGTTTCATTTCCATTGTATTCAATTCTACTAGTCTACTTATGTTTTCTTTCTTCTCTCAGGCACTTTCCATTGCAACAACAAAAAGGATTTCACGGGCTACGTCTCTCTGTAGTCCTGATCACCAGAAGGACACAAAGCAGAACCACCTCCTGTTTCACAGCCCACCCTTTGTTGGACAAACTTCTGTATTTTCTCCTTAGCATATACTTCATCAAAAAATGATTTCTGCCCCTCCAGGGAAAACATATTTTGAAGCTGGCTGGGTACAACAGTTTGAATCTCACCTGCTTAACATTCCTAAATAAGGGACTATATTTACTCTTCTGCCTGGTGTACAATGAGTAGTCATTCTCTACAAACACTTATGTCTCCCACTTTTAGTACCTTGCCCTTCTGCCACAGTTGTCAGTATCAACCCCTTCTGCCGATAAGACTGCATCTTTACTATTAAAGGTCTAGGTTTTCTGTTAACTAGATTTGGAGCAGGCTTTAAAACTTCAGCTTGGCCAGCTAAGAACTTGGTTGTATTCAACTGGACGTATAAGAGAATTTAAGTACCTTTTATCTGCACTTTTTTTTTAAAAAATACAGTATTTAATTGATTTAAACTGTGTATGAAGGAGTGTTGAAGGAATTTTTAACTGAGGTTATTCTGCTCTTCAGTTATTCCCACCCACCCGCCCTGTTTTTGTTTTGGTGTTAATCTTAGTGGCATTGAAACTGCCCGCCCCTCAGCCTGCCTCTGGGCCCATCTCATTTGCTCACTCAACTGAGTGCAGTGAGATCATATTCTGATTTCAGGCACTCCTACTGTGTACAAAGAGAGCATCTGGGGAAAAAAAAAAAAAAAAAAAAAAATTAAGCTCATTTCCTACCTTTCTTGTTAAGTGGTACAGACTATTTGTAGGCTTCTGAGCCCCCAAGCCCTTCTGTGTTTGAGGGAAGCCTTCTAGCTTGTTTTTTTTCTTATAACTAGCCAGTTTTCTAGTTTCAGCACTCAAATCTGTTTCTTTGATCTCAGCACTTGTTCAGAAAAAAAAAAAAAAAAATTAATCTGCTTTTACTGTACTTGTGTTTTTACCTACTTCTTTTTACTTTTGCATCATCTTAAAATACTCAATTGTATTTATTACTGCTTGGTGTAACTCATTCTAAGCCTTTTGGTTTAAACACTTGGGCTTCGGACCAGTTAGTTGTTTTGCACTGGGAGGGTTTGTGGTCTGCACTGTTGTGGCAGAACAGGTAATTTACATCCTTTCTAGGTTGAGAACTGCTGATTGAGGGCTCAGTGTCTGTTATTCTAAAAGTGTATTAATTCTGGTTTAAGCACTTGGGCTTTCAAGCCAGTTATTTTACATTAAGAGGGTTCGTGGTCTGCACTCTTGTGGGAGGAGAGGCTGGACTCTGCCCTTCTGAGCTGGGAATTTCTGGTTAAAGGCTTATAGTGCATGCATATCTGAACTGTTTCTTACTGAAGTTGGTGCGCCTTGTTTGCTGTGGCATAGACTGGATTCGGGCCTGCTGGATCTAGCTTTGTTTGTGTAACTTGAGCACTAATCCAGACATTCTCTAAAGTATTCAATGGTATTTATTACTGCTTGGTTGTAACTTGATTAAAGTGTAGCTATCATTCAAGTCTTTTGGATTAAGCACTTGGGCTTCAGACCAGTTGTTTTACATTAGGAAGGTTTGTGGCAAGCACTGTGGTGGCAGGACAGGTAGCTTTCATCCTTCTAAGTTGGGAACTGCTGATTGAGAGCCCAGTGTCCAAGTGTATTAGTTCTGGTTTAGGCACTTGGGCTTCAGGCCAGTTATTTTACATTAAGAAGGTTCGTGGTCTGCACTCTTGTGGGAGAAGAGGCTGGACTCTGCCCTTCTGAGCTGGGAATTTCTGGTTAAAGGTTTATAGTGCCTGAATATTTGAACTGTATCTTACTGAAATTGGTTCACCTTGTTTGCTCTAGCATAGACTAGATCCAGGCCTGCTGAATCTAGCTTTGTTTATATGCTTGTTGTTTGTTTGCTTGTTATTTCCCTGGAAGCTAATTCCACCTAATACGCAACTTCTCAGCGCTTCTGTGGATCACTAGTGATATCTGCATTGCTTACTGTACTTATTTCCTTGTTTCACTTGAAAGTTACTGTTTGTCGTTTTTGCATTTAGTTACTTGTAACACATTGCACTCAAGTTACCTGGCACTTGCTCACTAAAGCAATTATATAAGTCAGCACTAAAAATTAAAAGCACTACACCCTCACTCCCCACTGGCCCTTGTTTTCAATTAAGGATTTCCCAATATTATTCTAGCATGTCCAAAGGTCAGTTGTCAATCTCCTCTCCGGTCCAGCTGGTGAATCTGGGAATCTTGAGGCAATGTTATAACTGCCTCATGTACACAGACAACCCTCTCCTCCTCCCACATAACACAAATACTTGCGAGAGATGCAGCTATTTAGCCAAACTGGAGGCTGAGCTCTCTCAACTCAGGACTGGCAAGACCAGACAGGAGGAGAAGGCAACTACACACACCACAAAACCAGCCTCACATAATGCTACCACTCCACTGAATCAAACACATAAACACACAAAGACATACTGGAGGCTCTGAGTAAAAATTTACCTAAACAGCAGAGGCCTCCAAAGCAGACACCCAAACAACTGCTACCTCAAGACACCCACAAGCAACACATAAACCACAACAGCAGTGTGCAAAGCAGTCACAGCCCTTAAGGCCAAATACAACACCAAACATACTTGTCATAGGTGACTCCACAGTCAGACACACTGACGTCCCACTCACCAGGCTGAACAAGGAGAGGGTCACAGTAAGCTGCCTATCGGGCGCTAGAATCCGCCACATAACACAAGCACTCTGGTCACTCCACGGCAAGTACAAATATGACACAGTCATTGTCCATGCTGGTGTGAACGACCTGAGACGTACCTCCCTGGTCTACATGAAGAGAGACAGAGGAGCTCTCTGATTATGTAGCCCAGGCAGGTATGACCCTAACCCTGAGCAGTATCCTTCCTTCACCAAGAATGATGCCACAATATAGAGACAAGATGATCAGCTTTAACAATTGGCTTAATGTCTGGTGTCATTCAAAGGGGATCCAGTGTCTGTCTTGCCTGGGATGACATGCTTGACAAGCCACGCTGCTTCGCAAGGGACGGCTTGCACCTGTCACCCCTGGGATTCCGGATATTGGCTAAGGCTCTTGCCACCCCATAGTGCCTTTTTAGGCAAGGCTCAAATTCTAAACCTACCACCCTAGAAAACAAAAATGGGAAGAAACTGAGGGTAATGCTGCTCAATGCCAGAAGTCTAAATCTCAAAATGCACGCACTCGAGGCCCTTCTCAGTATGGAGAACATCGATGTCTGTGCTGTAACTGAAACCTGGTTCAAGGCTCCGAGAGCACCCGGCACTATTAGGTTTTACCTCATATCATGCGTTCCGGCCCCAAAACCCGGACCACACCACAAAAGGAGGGTGTATCCATATTCATAAAGGATACCCACACCTCCAGGTTGGTGGCAACGCACGAAGCTCGGAAACCATCCAGGTGCAACTAACCATAGGCAAAACTGCTCTACAAATTGTAGCATGCTACAGGCCACCCTCTCAAACTCAGGAACCCCACACAGCCTTCCTGAAGACACTGGAGGGTATAAATGTATCTCCAAACACCATCATATTGGGTGACTTCAACTACCCGAATATAGACTGGGAACATTACTCAAGCCCTAACTTTCTAGCCCAACGGTTCCTGGAGTTCATAAATTCAAATGCCATGGAACAGCTAGTCACTGTTCCCACGAGAGGAGAAAATATACTAGATCTCATTGTCACAAACATGGGGACAAAATGCTCCACACGGAAGTATATCCCTCATTGGTGAGATCTGATCATAAACTAATCTCACTGGAAATCCACATCCCCCCACCCCAAACAAAAAAGACCATAGTGAAGAACTTCTCTAAAGCAAACTTCACACTACTCAAGACTGGTGTAGTATCCTTCAAGGCCCCTGAGCCAGAGGAAACCACAACCCAAGCTGCGGAAGCCCTTACAAATGCCTTCTATGAACACCTCCAGGACTGCATGGATCAGGCAATCCCAAATAAAACCAAGACTCTTTCCACAAAGGGCAAACGTCCAGTCTGGTGGACCCCAGCCATTAACAAACTTTACAATAAGAGGAGAAAGCTATTACATGACAGAACAAAATCCATAAAAGGGAAGTCACCCCTGATCATTATTAGTAAAAAAATACGAGCACTCATAAAATCAACTAAGGCCAATTTTGAGAGAAAAACTGCCATGGATTCAAAGGACAATCATAAGGCCTTTTTCAGCTATGTTAGGAACCTGGGTGGAAACTCCCAGATATGCTCAGAATTAGTCCAAAATGATACAAAAATCACTGAACCCACAGACATTGCCAACATACTGGCAGACAGGTTCAGTGCAAACTTCACCCCCTCTCCCCCCCAAAGGAGAGATAACTATCCCAGCCGAGTGTAGCCTCCCGGACATCTCAAATGAGCAGGTGAAAGCTGCTCTCTCTAAAGCTAAAAACACAGCATCAATGGGACCGGATGGTGTCCCCGGCTGTGTGCTACACGAGCTAAATGAGGAATTAACCCCGCACATAAGGCAGCTGTTTAATCTCAGCCTTACCACAGGATACGTGCCCAAGGAGTGGCGTACGGCAACTGTGGTCCCACTCCACAAAGGCGGCGCCTCTACGGACCCTGGTAATTACCGCCCCATAAGCTTAACAAGTCTAGTCTGCAAAGCTATGGAGAGGATCATAATGGAGCTCATAAACAAAGATATAGGGGACTTGCAGACATTGGACCCGACCCAGTTTGGCTTTGTCAAGGGAAGATCATGCCTTTTGAACTTGGTCGACTTCTTCGAAACAGTCACCAAGGCCATTGATGAGGGAAAGGCAGTCCATACAGCCTACCTTGACCTTGCAAAGGCTTTCGACACAATACCCCACTCGGGTATTGTAGAAAAACTTACCAGCTTAAATGTAAACCCATATGTCACAAGACGGGTTGCAAACTGGCTTAAGGACAGAACCCACAGGGTTAGAGTTGCTGGAGCTGTCAGACTCCAAGCCGGTCACAAGTGGTGTCCCACAGGGCTCGGTCCTTGGCCCCCTATTGTTTGGCATCTACTTCTCAGACGTACAGGCCAGCATGGGAGGACTTTGGCTGACAAAGTTTGCAGACGACTGCAAACTGGGCGCCATAGTGGAAAGTGCATCGGACACGGATATCCTTCAGAAGGGACTCACGGAAACAGATAGCTGGTGCCAGAGCCATGGCCTGAAGTTAAACGCCAAAAAATGTATAGTCATACCCTTTGGGAAAAACAAGGTAACCCCAAGCTACCATATAGGTGGCAATCCACTAAGCACAGAAGAGGTTATCAGGGACCTGGGGACCCAGGTTGACAGTGGCCTTTCTTTGACACTCACATTGCTAAAGTGGTTAGAAAGACCTTCTACATTGCCCACCTGATCATGAAGGGATTCACATCCAGATCTAGTGAGGTCATTGTTCCCCTGTACTCTTCACTTATCAGACCAATGATAGAGTACAATGCCCCATTCGGGATGCATCTCACCAGACATCTGCAGCAATTGGAGAGACCCCAAAAGTTCCTCACCAAAAGGATAAAGGGACTCCAAAATCTGTCATATGCTGCCAGATTGAAGAAGCTCCAGCTCTATTCAGTCGCATACCGTCTGCTCAGATGTGACATGTGCCTGACATACAAGGCCATGTCCAACCCGGAATTAATGGACATGCTCCACCTCAAAAAATCCAAATCCACCAAAACCACTAGAGCAAGCAACTTAAACCTTAGCACGGATATAAATAGGACGTGCTGGAGGGATAGATTTATCACTCAGACTCCCTATGCTGTGGAATAAAATCCCGGTCCATGTGAGGCAGAGCACCTCGCTGACTCTGTTCAAGAGAAATCTAGACCTGTGGATGGGAGATCGTAGGTTTACCCCGGGAATCATCTCTGTGTCACTGCTGGACAGAGGCACAACAAACTAATGGGCACAGTATTTTTTCATATAAGGGGTGGCGTAAGCCACAAAAATTTGGGCTAGGCTTATAAATGCCTTAGGGCAGATAGCCTAGTATAAACCTATGAACCTATAAACAAGACGTACCCTTTCAATTAACCATCCCGGTTATGGAATACCAGTCCAGTTGCTTGTGCTTTCATAAATTTAACATAGTCTGTTCCTTCCAGCTTCTCTGGTAAAGCAGAAATTCAAGATTTTCCCTATACGCTCTGTCCTCGAATTCTATTATTTTTTTTTAAACTTCTCTTGTACAATCTCATTCAGCCAGCCTTTTCTTCATTTCAATCTCTGAGATTTGCAGTTCTGTCACCTTACCTGAATATCTGTTTAAAGTTTCTTCCATTTGTTTCCAGCTTTTTATTATCTGTATTGATATATTGCCATCAGTGTTTCATTTATTTTAACCAGTCCTGTGGGCAGCTGCTTTTCCTCCAGGTTACTGAAGTCATGTCTGAAATGTGCACTGCTTCTTGCTGAAAAAACTGCAGTACTTCTCCCAGTCTTTTTCCCCCCTCAACTTTTGTAGTCTATTTTCCTCCAGATTCTTTAGATTTCTTTATTCCTGGCATCTAGGCAGCACCCTTACTAGTCAGTTAAGGACATTTTACCCAGAAATCTAGGTCCACTGGCTTCCAAGTTTCTATTTTCAGACTGGGTGAGCCAGAGTTAAGCTGTTAACCAACGTGCAGCCATCTTGGAAAGACCAAGCTCTCATCTTGGCACAATCGGACTACATTCCCCTTTACAAATTTAATATACTATACCTTCGTTGTTGCATAGGCAAGTACTAGGCAGCCAGTCTAAAGAACCTAACATCTTCAAAGTTCACTCCTGCCTCAAAAACAGACTGGGGGAAATTTAAGTCTGTCCATCCAATTATCTAGGCTTACTTTGAATGTGGCAAAGGTACTAATTTGCCTAACATGTGCTGGAAGTTTGCTTCAGAGAGGTGAGGGGATGCATTAGGATACCAGTGTGACTTGAGGGTTGATATGTTAGTTTCTTTAATCTGGTATTTGAGGAACAGCTTGTTCTGTGAAGGAAGAGGATGTTAAAGAGGGTACTTTCATGGCACAAATGGCTAGACACAACCCCCCCCAAACATAGAAGAGTCTGCAAGAGACTCAGGGCCGCCACTCTGTCTTTATAATTAAAGTGGTCATTGGTCTCCATCTTTGTTATTGATCTCGGATGTCTCTCAAATTCAGTACTATGTTAAGACAAATGCATGCCAAAAGGGGCATTCAACAATGGGTTAGATGTGACTAGTAAAGGCAAACTATAGACTTTTTCTACAGTAGATGCCTTTGGAAATTAGTTGAACCAGACAAAAGGCTTCCTGAACTACTGTGCAAACATAAATGTCAAAGCAGGAAACTGTGCACAGATCCCTTACAATGGCGTCTGATTTGGAGGTGGGTGACCTATACAGTACATAAAATTAGTTTACCAAAACAAACTATCCTACTTTTTTCACACTGAGACCACCATCCTTCTGCCAATTATTAATGTGGTCTACCCAATGCTGAAGCAAATGTGAGTCAGCTGAAGATCAAACACCCAATTTACAATCTGCAAACTTAGATAACCATAGACAGCAGGAATGCTTACCTGAAGGTCTGAGACATGTCAAGTGGGACAGGACCCAAAACGGAGCCTGGTGGTACACCACCAGTAATGTCCGCTTTCAGCCATGGCTCCAGTAGCCAATCATATCTCTCAGTTAGCTATTCACCGCAAAATACAAACATTTACAATCAGATCTCCAAGTCCATCAATATGCCTGCATGAGGAACAGTGTCAAAGGCTCTAGCCAGGTCAAGATATGCTGTATGTACAGTGCAACTACTATTCACAGCTTTGGTGAATTTTTTGAAAGAAATTAACATAGGTTAAAAGAGGGCAGGACCTTCCAATGGAAGTGTAGAACTGATCCAGGGTTATGAGATTCAATGCCAAGAATAAATAAGGCCCGAGATGTTCTAAAACTTCACACAAGGCAAGTGAGACCGAGCCCACAATTATCAAAGGTATGTGGTTGGCCCACCCTTATATAAGCAGCACTGCGACAATTATATTCTAGGCTTCAGAAATGCAAGCTTTGGTGAGACTTGGATTAAAGTTAAAGACAGGTGCAGGCCAGACCATATGAGATACTGATAATCAGGCAACCTGGCATATTATCAGGTCCCATGGAGTAGTCAGCCTTTGAAAGGGCTTGTCCCATAGTAGTTAAGAGGGTGAAAATTTCCACCAAGTTTGTCAGACAGATTACCTCTTAAGTCAGCCCGGCCAGCATTCTGGAGGTCTAGCTGTGAATATTTAGGGTCAATTCTCAACTTCCTGATGGTTACAGACATGTAGTTACTTTCTGGTTTCAGCCTTTTTTTTTTTTTTTTTTTTTTAAAATAAAGTTCACACTCTGCTTTGAGCTTCCTAATCGTTCTTTCGCTCTCGTTACTACTTTGTGTATGCTTAAGTTAGACTGAATGAAATTTCTTATAAGCATTAATTTTCCCCCCATCCTACATAATGTGTAGGTGCATCCCACCTTGGAGTGTTTTTACAAGTCATATTTGCTGCAGATAAACAGTTATATGCATAAAGCAGTCCGAGTGAAAGGAGGAGTTAAGAGTTCTATGGCTATAGCAATGCGATCCTTGTAGCATTACAGTGGAATTAAATGTCATTAAGTAACTGGAGGAGGAGGTCTGTGTTTTGAGAAGTCCATAAACAGAGGTATTTGCAGAGGAAGCACCACCAATTTTAAAGGAAAAGGTTATAGATTTGTGGCGTCATTTAACAAGGAAGAACACTATATGAAGGTGTGCAAGAACTGGCCATATCTGTGAGGCCGCCCCTAGTGAAATGGTTAACTACCTGTTCAAAGGGACTTTGTATTTATAATGTCAAGAAGTGCTAGCCATACCAACCATTGGCAGGGTAGGTCAGCTAGTTTACAGATAGACAGTTGGAAGTCCCCTAGAAAGACAATGCATTAAATGGGGATTTGAGTTGAGGTGTTAAGACAGTCATAATCACAAGGGGACAAAGAGGGTACTATATAGCTAGCTACAAAGTGGTAACTCATCTCGTTTAGGATGAGGATGACAAACTGTCAAGAGTTGATATCCTGAACAAATACTGACACTTCCCCACAAACAGGTGAAGAGCACTACATCCAGGAATAAAGTGAGAGCTTTAACAGTTTTGTAACTATACATACATAAACACACACACACACACACACACACACACACACAGTTTATTGCAAGACAGTCAAGTTAAGGCATTTTTAAGAACCATAGTGTTCATTAGTGCCAGTCTACTCCAAATTAGAATTACTCTGCTAACTCAGATAAGGTCATCAAAAGCTTTAGCCAGAATATTAAAGCCCTGCTAAGAGTAGATCATCCCTGAAAAAAAGCAAGAATGTTTACCAGCCATCTTGTTCCAACAAACACACAAGACCCCCCCCCCCCAAAAAAAAAAACTTTGGCTACACAGTCTGAGTCAAGGCCAAATGCCTTTGAATACGGCACAATTCTGATTAGAGAAAATACCACTCAGGACCAGTGTCTTTCCCGCCTTGAATACATAGCAACCTCAGTCATTCTTCTGCATGTCCCTCTGGGTAGAGCACCGAAAGGCATTAATTTCTACTTTAATGGTGGACATCTTGAAAGATGTGCAAATCCCAGATCAGAAAAGGGAGCCATCCCCAACAAATTTTGGGCTCACACTGGCATTTGAATGCTTTACAATCTGTACAAACAATGACTGACTGCCATGGAAGACTGTACTATATCACAGAGAACACCACAATAAAATTAACTTCCATATAAGCACAGTAGTAGAAGACTGGGAATAGACTTCGTACTACAAACTTCTTTACAGACTAGCTGAGTGCACCAAGGAACGACACTATATATACATATTATATACACACACACACACATTATATATATATATATATATATATATATATATATATATATATATATATATATATATATATCTATCTCAAGTGGCGGCTGGTGACTTCAAATCAAAGGGGGGCTGCAGGGGATAGCTGAATGGATGGGGTCAATGGGAAGGGGTGCGGCCAACTAGAAAGGGGAGGAGCTATGCTCAAACCACAAAAACTAACTAATTAAATATGCTGCCCTGGGTGCCAAACCCTTATTATCAGAGTCCAATCAAGACAAATGAAGTGTAAAAGAATAAAAAATATTTAAATGCATTGGCTGCATGACAGCTTACTTAATATCTAGATGGAAACAAAAAGGTTGTGAGGCATGAAAAAATAAATTACTTTTTAAATACATTACGGGAATGCCAGTCAAAATCAAGTATAAGAAAAACAAGCAGCATAACTCAAAACTACTTCTCCTTGCACTGCAGTTCTAATTATAATTTATATTCAGCTTTATTAAAGTACCAAGTAACATGCTGAAAGTAGCAATCTCTGTGATGCCCCCCACTTGTAAAAATGTTTCTTATCCAAAAAAGACCTGCTGCCTGACAACTATCTACTTGTTTCATGGGGAAAACACGATCAAAGTAAAAATGAAAAGCAAACAAGAAACAAGCTCAAGATACACTGCTTAAATGATTACTGTACAGGTTATGGACCACACATGAATGGCATTCCGTTTAGTTTACTGGTAAAGCCCTCAGAGATCACTAGAAGTCTCCAACAAGTGTAATGAGCTTCTTAAAATAATGTAATCCTGTCCTTTACTACAAATACTGTCATATGCATTTCAATATCCAATGCTTATACATTATCTACTTAAGTATTCTCTGCATGGCAACAGAAAAGCTTCAATGTTGGCAATTCTTTAACAGTATGCTTATTAAAGCTTACTTACATGTTATGATATCAGACAAGCTTACTTGATGGTCATTAAAGCATTGCTACTTAAAACACAGAGCAACAGGCACTGAGTAATAAGCATAAATCAACAGTACAAAAATATGACAGAAACCAGACCATTCTGCAAAATCAAGAACAGATGAAAAGCCACTGTAGTACTTGTGTCTACCTTGTATGGGGGGATACCCTGCACATTTACACTGCATAACTGCTCCTTGCCTTGCTTGGACACATCTAGAGTCACTACATGGGGGAGTGGGGTGCAACAAGTATGTCACAATTTGAAATGTCTCTGGCTGACGGTGATGGCCCCAACACATTTGTCATACCTCTCACCCTCAGAGCAAGAAATCTGGGCAAAGCCATACATAGAAGTGGGACAAAGGCCCAAAAATAAGGACAATTTTTAAATATTGCTCTTATAAGATAATAGAATAGTAGGTCTTGCATTAGTATCAATTTTCTGAAGGATATGAAATCTGAAACTCAAATGCCTGTCATTTTCTAACTTCAGTCTTTAATGATTTACCACTAATTTGCCCAAAAAAACACAATTGTATGAAAAATGGACCAAAAATGTGATGCAACAATATAAAATAGCCACACAATACAGCTGGGAACCTGTCAAAGAAGGGACACTTTTTAATATTAGTACTGCTAACTTGAGCAGCTGACAAAATAAAAGAGTTTACATGCATTTCTGAAATAAAAGTAATCTATAACTCTGATTACAGTTATTTCTTAATTGTAAACCCCCCATGTTTTCTTCCAAAATTGCTATTTTGCTGAGGGATTATTAGGGGAAGAGCAACATTTTGAGCCAAATTCAGGGACAGTTGAGAGGTTTGGCTATGCCTAATTCTATAAAGCAATTTGCATGTACCTCTCAACCTGTTAATGCAATAAATCTGGACAAGGCCAAATATATTGGGGGAACATATAAACAGTATTAAAAATTGCTCTTGTATAAACTGAGATAGTTGACAGAACAGGTCTTACTTTAGCATGCATTTTCTGAAGGTTATGAAGTCTGAAACTCAGTGTGTCATTATTTAGTTACTTAATTCCTAAATGATTTTCCAGAAAACCACAAATTTTATGAGGAACAAACCAAAAATAAGAAGTAAAAATCTATTCATTCTGTGAAAATCTGGACAGTTGGGAGGTATAGTTCAGCTGGGGCTGTCTTTGAGTTTGCCGCCCTTCCGCCTCACAAAATCATGGTTGAATGGAGCCCTTCCAATGATCCATTATTTGGCTATTTCACTCCATTTACAATAAACACTAATGTGCATACTGCTTTACTTCTATGATGATTTGGATTTCATTTGAAAGTTTTATTTTGCATTTTACAGCACAAACACTAAGACATCTGCTAAACAAATCAATGCAGTCTCACAATGAAAACATGCTTAGCATTAAAAACTTCTTTGCTCTTGAAACTCACATTCAATGAAACAGCATTGAAACCCACATTCAAAGAAAATACATTTTGCCAGTGGCAGATAAAGATTAACTTTGGGCTGTTTTCAAAATCATAGGCCCCTTGCACATGACAAATAAATGTGCTCTTTGATACACCTTCCTGATTGTACTAAATTATATTCCTTGTACAATACAGTACAGTTGTTAGACATCATTTTAAATTTATTGTTTTGAACATTTTTCCAGTTCACAATTAAATAAAATGCATGGACCAATGACAAAACTACCCAATTCAGAACATTTCCATCATAAAAGTCTACTCAACCTTCTACAGTCCACCAGTAACAGTAAATATGCACAATCACTGACGTAGTAAAAGTCATCACAAAATGCCTGGACAAAGCCAATAATGGGGGAATACAGTCCCAAAAATAGGGACACATTTCAAATATCCATGTTATAAACTTAGACAACTGCTAGAACAGTTTTGTGTTACCATGTACTTTCTGAAGAATATGAAATCTGAAATTCAAATGCCTGTTATTTTTAAACATTTTAACCAGGAAACTAGTCTGACTTGGAACAAAAGACAATTTTCGGCAGAGCAGGGAGAAATGCCAGACACATCTTTGTAAGATGGGACGACATGCCGACACCACACAGAAGGCACCCCAGCAGAGAATCAAACCAGAGAACCTGAAGCTGTTAGGCAGCAATGCTATAAGTGCACCACTGCACTACAGACTTTGCAAGGAAAAATGTAGATACAGCACAGATTTTATGAGGAACAGAACAAATATGAGGCAAAAATCTGCAAATTTATTTTAGAAATGGTGGTGGATAGGGAATTCAGGTCCTTGCCACCTGAATCCAAGCTACAGGGTTCAAGCCTGAGTATCTCTACTACCCACCACCATTTGTTCTCTCTAGCCACCAGTATTAGTAACTGGGGCATTACAAACACACTTGGAAGAAATCTGCAATTTCCTACTGCTTTGTCGCTGGCACAGTAGTAACACCACCACTCTAAATTAAGTCAGAGACTTCCATTTACCAGTTGCCCTAAAATCTAGGCCAGTATGAAAATACACCACTTAATATCCCTGTCTTTTGGCATCTGGACAGTGTCTTATTTGTATTTTAAGAACAGGCACTGTAGATAAACATGAGAGGAAGATGGGAAAAAACAAAGCAGAAAGAATATGTTTTGATTCATTTAGCCTGACATCATAGTAATTGCTTTTCCTTTAATCTAGCATGACCCCTGGCTTCTCAGTCATTTCAATAAAATCATAGCTTTCTTTGAACAATTTAAAAACATTCACTTTGACAGTTCCATGCTGACAGACTTAGCATTTTTGGAGCCTGTAAAATGCAGCATCTTGTGAGTGCATTGCTTCTACTACACAAGTGCACTTGCAAAAAGTATTCAGGGGAGGCAATTAGAGTATTGTGGCCTTCTTTCTTCAACAAGCAGTATTCTTTGATACCAAGCAGGGAGGAATATTAAACAAATACAGAGAGATATTTCACTCTTTTACATGAGTACATATAATTGGTGTAGCGTTGGCATTGGATGCAGGAGGTCACATTATTGATTTGCAATTGTATTTCACCTTATTTACAGGACTACGCATATCACATATGTGATAAAGTTACCCATGTGGATATATTACTGTACTATGGAACACCTTATCTACTAATTCTACCACACTAATTTGTTTTTGACAAAGATGATCACAGGGAAGCTGCGATAGTCACATACTGCAGACTCGTGATCTAGACGGCTGTTGCAGCTCCAAGTTATATGTGATGGAATGAGCTTTAAATCCGCAATGCTGGCATCAAATAATATACAAGAGATAATAATATGCGAGACTGTTAGCCTTAAAAGTATATGACAAATATTTACTGTTTCTTCAAGTCATAGCTAGCAACTACCAGACCTGACTGACCTTTAAATTATTCAGCTACAGATAATAGTTATAATCAATTGCTCCCCTGGATTTTACTGACCTTAGACAGAGCCCAGTGTCCTCCAGTGTAAAGTAACCAACAGAAACTGAAATGGCCAAGATTATTTTCCACACAAACAAAATATTTTTAAGAAAGGTTAATTGTATTGTTCTATCAGCAACCCATTCCTTGTCTTCCGTTAATGGCTGCCAGATACAGTACACCAGCCTACTGGCTTGCTTACCCTTCCTAATTACCTGGTATACTTCTGCACCTTCACTCTGTTGTTCTTCTCTTCTTCTAACTTCTTTCTTCTTCTACTACTTCTTTCTTCTGTTCTTCAGCAAAATAAAAAAAATCCAATGGCAAATTAAAATCCTTCCTGTGTGACTGACTCAGTCACGACCGAATCAATCCCACAACTGGCTTACTGTTTGATTCTCGCTCTCTTCCCAGCACATAAAGCCCGGGAAGAGAGCGACAACCAATCAGCAGCCTTTAGCCCAGCAAGCACGTCATGTACGTGCCTGCGGACGTCGCAGTCCGAGCCCCTTCCAATTCTATGCGGTTTGCAACCGCATAGACTGCTGGGCATCACAATGATGCCTTAATTAGTCCCCCGGGCTGCAATGAAAACAAACAAAAAAAATCTTTATTTAAAACCGCCGCAACTAGAGGCGGTTAAAGTGCGCATGCGCATACTTCCAAGTCGCGGACTCGGAGAAAAACAGACTGTCAAAAAGGAAGAAAGTACTAATTTTTAAAAAGTAAACCAAAAAAAAAAAAAAAAGTACATTTTCTTTTTTTTTTTTTAGCTGAGGGGGCTGCAGTCCGATGCCACGAGCCGCCCCTGATTTTATATATCTATATATATATATATATCTATATATATATATATATATATATATATATATATATATATATATATATATATATATATATATATATATATATATATATATATATATATATATATATGTGTATAAATATATATATATATATATATATATATATATATATATATATATATATATATATATATATACATATATATATACATATATATATACATATATATATATATATATACATATATATATACATATATATATACATATATATATATATATATATATATATATATATATACATACATATATATATATATATATATATATATATATATATATATATATCTATATATATCTATCTATATATATATATATATATATCTATATATCTATATATCTATATATCTATATATATATATATATATATATATATATATATATATATATATATATATGTGTGTGTGTGTGTGTGTGTGTGTATATATATATATATGTGTGTGTGTGTGTGTGTGTGTGTGTGTGTGTGTGTGTGTGTGTGTGTGTGTGTGTGTGTGTGTGTGTGTATATATATATATATATATATTATACACATATATATATACACACACACACATATATATATATATATATATATATATATATATATATATATATATATATATATATATATACACACACACACACACATACATATACATACATATATACACCCCCACAGGGTTAGAGTTGCTGGCGCTGTGTCAGACTCCAAGCCGGTCACAAGTGGTGTCCCACAGGGCTCGGTCCTTGGCCCCCTATTGTTTGGCATCTACTTCTCAGAAGTACAGGCCAACATGGGAGGACTTTGGCTGACAAAGTTTGCAGACGACTGCAAACTGGGCGCCATAGTGGAAAGTGCATCGGACACGGATATCCTTCAGAAGGGACTCACGGAAACAGATAGCTGGTGCCAGAGCCATGGCCTGAAGTTAAAACGCCAAAAAATGTATAGTCATACCCTTCGGGAAAAACTAGGTAACCCAAAGCTACCAT
>NC_056733.1:1147657452-1147784952 GCF_019279795.1 Protopterus annectens | reverse complement strand
TGGACCCCACCCAGTTCGGGTTTCTAAAAGGCAGACCATGTCTCCTAAACTTGACTGACTTCTTTGAAGCAGTCACCAAAGCCGTAGACAAGGTAAGGTGGTTCTCGCACCCTATCTAGATATCACCACGGCTTTTGACACCATCCCTCACTCTGGAATTATAAACTCACTAAACTAGGTATAAATCCCCATGTCACAAGATGGGTTGCCAACTGGCTCACTGACAGAATCCACACTGTAAAAGCAGCAGACTCCAAATCACAGACCAGTGATAAGTGGAGTACCACAGGGTTCAGTCCTGGGTCCTCTCCTGTTTGCTATCTACTTTTATGAAGTACAGGCTAACACAGAAGGTCTTTTGGCTAATGAAGTTCGCAGATGACTGCAAACTAGGAGCCATAACTGAAACTCCTAACGATGTGGACACCCTACAAAAGGGCCTCACCGAGACAGATGCCTGGTGTCAAAACCACGGCCTCAAGCTCAATGCCAAAAAGTGCATTTGTCATCCCCTTTGGTAAAAACTCTGTACCCATGAGCTTCCACATAGGTGGTAGTCTACTTAACACCAAAAGTGTGATGAGACCTTGGGGCACAGGTGGACAGTAGTCTCTCCTTTGATAATCACATCGCCACAGTAGTCAGGAAATCCTTCTACGTGGCACACATCACAAAAGGTTTCTCATCCAGGAAAAAGGTGTCATTGTTCCCCTCTACTCGTCCACACAGACCCATTAGAGTACATGCCCCTTTTGGTATGTACCTCACAAGACATCAACAACTGGAAAGGCCACAAAAATACCTCACAAAGAGGATTACCGGCCTCAAACAGATGCCCTGCACAGACAGTCTCAAAACACACAAGCTTTACTCCCTCGGACATCGCCTACTCAGTGGTGATCTCTGCCTAACATACAAAGCTATGTCAAACCCAGAGCTGTTGGACATGCTCCACTTAAAGAAATCCCAATCCCTCCGAGCTACATGCTTTAGGGACCTAAACCTTGTCACCACAATAAACAGAACATGCTGGAGGGATAGATTCCTGTCCCAGAGACTTCCCATACTCTGGAACAAACTACCTATCTATATCAAACAAAGCTCCTCATTAGCACTCAAGAAAAATCTTGATGACTGGATGGGAAATAGGAAATTCACCCCAAGGGATCACCTCTGTGGCTCTGCTCAACAGGGGCACAGGAAAATAATTTTCTTGGGTGGCGAAAGCCAGGGTACCTTTTTGGCTAAGCTTGTATAAGCCCTAGGGCCGACAGCCTAGTACCCACCTATGATCTCCCTTCCTTGTCTACACCCCACCACTACAGTTTTACCCACCATTCACTTCAAACAAAATGCGTTAATGACGCACCTTCCTCACCAAAATCTCCATTCAATATTAAAATTCTTATTCAACTTTATCTCTATTCTAATAGAGATAGAGGGGAAGATAGCGGAACAGGTAAACAACTTAAAGTATCTGGGATGGGTAGTTGAGAAGGAGGGTAGTCTGAAGAGGTCAAAGCTAGAATTAGAGGAGCTGCAACCAACTGGCATAGAGTATCAGGTGTAGTCTATGACAGAAGAATGCCAAAGAAGCTAAAAAGTAAGGTGTACAAGACAGTGGTGTGACCAGTACTAATGTATGGTACAGAGAGAACAGCTGAAGCTAGAAGGGATGGAAATTAAGTGTCTGAGAAGGATGGCAGGATGCACACCGTGGGACAGACTAAGAAATGAGGACATAAGAGCAGACGCTAAAGTAGCTCCAATTGCATAAAAGATCAAAGAGAACAGATTATGGTGATTTGGACACGTGGAGAAAAGCAGAAGACAACCTGGTGAGGAAGGTTTGAACAAACAGGAAGGTAAGAGGAAGCGTGGACGTCTAGCAAAGAGGTGGATGGACTGTGTGAAAGAAGATCTGCGAGTCAGGCATGAGTGTTGAAGACAGGAGTGTGGCACTGAATCGAGAGAGTTGGCGACAGTTAACACGATACCTTGACCCCACGTACAAAAATGGGAAAAAGGGGGCTGATGATTATTCAACTTTATACCAAACAAAAGTCACATTTCTTAACCCAAAGATAACGTATTCCTCTGCTCTGGATCCATTCACATCAACTGGATATGTTAATACTAAATTATCAAACCCCACTTGTTCACAGCAATGCCACACCTCACCTTCGCTGAAAAGATTTCGAACCCTTAACATAGCTTTAGCTGCCAACTTCATCTTCAGTAATAAAAAAATCTTACAAAAACTAGTGTGTGTGGGAACATGCATGAATGTACATGGGGACTGACTTGGTATAAATTTGCTCCACTCAAATATTGTGGAAACTATAATCCAGCCTTTGAAGGTTTTTCTTTATTACAACACTCAAGACCGCCATTTCTAAAGAAGTTTCAAAAAACCACCACCAGCACACTGGGCCCCATTCTCTTCTCCATAACCATGCTGCTGATTTTACCCAACTCAAACGAAACTATATGACCTCAGAGGTTTTAAATCCCACAGAATACCTAAATCTAACTGCAGATGCAACAGCATACCCAATGAACAATCTTAATAGAACAACCGAATCCAGTGCCCTTAACTTGTGGAAAACTGCACACATTACATAAAGGAGGTAATTCCACAGACATTTCAAATTTCAGTCCCATAGCCACCCAGTCTCCCCTTTCTAAAATCCTTAAAAGATGCATTCAACGATTTCTCCACTCTCTCTTAAAAACAAGGTAATCACCAATACACAAGGACTCCAGCCAGACCACAGCACCTCTACTGCATTACTATCATTTACAGACACTGTCAATAAGGCTCGCAGCTCCAATAACCTTGTATCTTCAGTATTTCTAGATCAAAAGTCTTTCACATGGTCTCTCTCAGTAAACTCCTCAATCAACTCTCCACCCTGGGTCTAGTATCTCCCTCTATTCAATGGCTCTCTTGTTGCCATGTCAACATGCAACAAGCAGTAAAATGGCAAGGATCCACCTCCAAATATTTACACACTTCCACAGGAGTCCAAGAATCCATCCTTGTCCCTTTACTGTTCAATATTTTTATCAATAAGCTACATTCTTCTGAAGCCACACTGATTCAATATGCAGATGACCACCACCACCTGCTCTTCACACACTTCAGCTCACCTCCAAGAAGTTCCTCAACAAGCTATCTCCATCGAAACCTGGCTTACAATGCCACAACAAAAAAAAAAAAAAACACTCCTCTTCTGTAGCCCAAAAACTCACACCCCTAATAAAGCATTTTTCAAAATCTTTTTGGCAAATGGCACTGAAAAGTACAGTTGTGTACACTTAGCATAAATGTAGATGTTAGAGTGTATTCACTGGTGCAGTCATTACATTTGGGTAATCTTGTTGGCAGGTTGCCCTCAGTCTGCCTGAATTCCAAAGCCTTGGGTCCTGCGTCGGCTGCTGTCACCCCTTCCCTGACGTCAGGCCATCAGGGGTATAAAAGCAGCAGCAGCCGGCCGCCATTTTCTTCAGTTTTTCTTGCCCCAGATTTCAGGTGCCCCCTGAAAGGGTAGCCAAAATTTATATATAAAAAATACATGCACCAAAATAAATTTTACCTTCATCTACAAGCAAATACACCACATAGGTAGTATAAAATCAAAGGAGGAAAGATAAGTTCCAGCAGAAAAAACGGGGATGGCGGCTGGGTAACCTGGACTGCAGCAGTGAATACACTAACATCTACTTTTATGTTAAGTGTACACAACTGTACTATGTTCTTCGTGTTTCACTGTTGCAGTCATTACATTTGGGTAGAGTCCCAAAGCCATGGTTGGGAGGCTGGAGCTAAACAGCATTAGGAACGGCTATGAAGCCCTGCAGAACTGCAGTGGTGAAGCCTGCCCTGGAGTAGAGTGGCAGATGATAATGCTTTGTGAAGGTGTGCAGTGAACTCCAAGTTGTATCTGCTTGGTACTCCCCTGAGAAAGGCTGCTGAAGTGGCTGCAGCTCTGGTGGAATGTGGCCTAATGCCTTTGGGCACTGGCTTTCCATGGTGTAAATAGCAGAAATGAATGCAGTGGCTTATCCACTTAGAAATAGTCTGCTTTGAGATAAGCCTTTCCTTGTGATCCTGCAGCATATGCCATTAGTAACTGATCTGTTTCCCTGAAAGCTTTGGTTCTATCCAAGTAGAATCTAAGCTGTCTGTGTACGTCCAAAGAATGGAGAATTCTCTCCCCCTTGTTCTGTGGACTTGGGATAAAAAGTTTGCAGATGAATAGTTTGGTTAAGAGCCACACTGGACACCACTTTAGGCATAAATGTTGGGTTTGTCCTCAGAGAGACCCTGTCTGGATAAAAACATGATAAAGGGTTCCACAGCCATGAGCACCTGTAGCTCAAACTCATCTTGCAGAAGTAAATTGCTAGGAGCAGAGCTGTTTTACAAGAGAAGACCTTTATATCTGCAGTTGCAGCTGGCTCAAAAGGAGACAGGGTGAGCTTTTCCAAGACATAGCTGAGGTCCCATGCAGGTGTTGGTGATCTCCTTGGAGGAGTTACATTTCTGACGCCTCTGAGGTACTGCTTTAATAAAGGATGAGAAAAAACTGGTGGCTCTGTATTGTAATGAGCCGAAATGGCAGAGGCATTAATTTTAATTGATGAAAAAGATAGGCCTTTGTCCAACATCTCAGTTAAATATTGCAAAATCTAAGGAATATTTGGTACAGCCGTATCAGTTCCTTGTGCCCGATTCCAAGCACAAAATCTCTTCCATTTTCCAGCATAAGATTTTCTAGTACTAGGCCTTCTGGCTTACAAAATGACATCCATCACAGCTTTACTGGGGTGTTTTTTTGTAGGACTATATTACCCGCCATGTTGCAAAGTTTAATGTCCTGAGTTGGCTGTGGAGGATCTGATTGTTTTGTTGGGACAGTAGACAAGTTATTAGAGGTGAGCATCAAGCTGGGCATAGAGACAAATTCCTTAGGATTGGATACCAGTACTGGCGTGGCCAGTCTGGGGCAATCAGTATCATCTTTGGCTTCTCCTGTCTGACCTTTAAGAGTACCTTGGGGAGGAGAGGCAGGGGAGGGAAGGCATATACAGATAGGGCGTCCACTTTCCATGCTTGTCTGTGATAAGTCCCTGTGCAGAATCTGTTGGTAATTGCGAGGGGAGGCAAACAGATCTATGTCTAGGCATCCCCATGTCCTTGTTATGCTGAAGACTTGTGGATCCAGCTTCCATTTGTGGGGATCCATGAGGTTTCTGCTTAGTTAGTCTGCCAGAGTATTTTCCTTTCCTGGCAGGAATTGTGACTGCAGATGTACTTGGCAAGTCAAAGCTGTGTCCCACAATCCCATAGCTATTCTGCAAAGGGGGTAAGAATGTGTGCCCCCCTGCTTGTTTATATACCACATGACCGTGGTGTTGTCTATCAGTAGTTGTCCCGGATGAAGTAGGTCATTGAAGGCTGCCAGGGCATTTTGAACAGCTAGCATCTCTTTTTGATCGATGTGTAGATGCATTTGACTTGAGGACCATGTGCCTTGAATGCATTTTCCCGTCATGTGGGCCCCCCCCAGGCATAATCTGATGCATCCGTTGTTAGTGTCTGCTTGGCTGGGGGTAATGTAAATGGCTGTCCCTTGTTCTGGTGACAAGCCTTTGCCCACCATCGAAACTCCTGTTGCAGGCAGGGAATGAGAGTAATCCCTGTTTCCAGGCTGTGGCAATGTTGAGTTCAAACACTTTTAAGGTACCACTGAAGTTGCCTCATATGCAGTCTTGCATATGGAATTAGTAGGATTCCATGAAGCCCAAAGCCTGCAGAATGTTTCTTGCAGATAACTGGGCCTTTGTTGCCAACATTTAACTGGGCCTTTGTTGCCAACATTTTGAAATAGACAAGTCAGCTGCCTTTGTCTGGCGTGAGATAAGCCATCTGGGCAGTTGTATTCAAGCTTGCTCCCAGGAATGTTATCTTTTGAGAGGGTACTAGTTTTGATTTCTTTTTATTGACTGTGTACCCTAGGCATGTTAGAAGTCTTTTCACAAACGCTAGATGTTGAAGAAGAATGTCCTTGTTCTCTGCTTGGATTAGACAGTCGTCCAGGCAAGGATATATTTGTATTCCTCTTTGTCTGGAGAATGCAATTACTGGTGCCAAGCACTTTGTAAAGACCCTGGGTGCAGTAGATAATCCAAAGGGCAGTGCAGAGAATTGGTAATGCATTGAACCAGCCTTGAATCTAAGGTATCTTCTGCACGATTGTCTGATTGGAACATGCAGGTATGCCTCTTTTAGGTCTAAAGTCACAAGCCAAGCATTCTTGGCCAGCATGGGCAGAAGCTGCTGCAAAGTCAACATTTTGAATTTTGGAATATCCAGGAATGTGTTTAGAATGGAGAGGTCCAGTATCGGCTTCCAGGCCTTGTCCTTTCTGGGTACTAAGAACAGTCTTGAGTAAAATCCCTGTCCTTGCTCTGGTACTTGCTGAATGGCCCCCATGTCCATGAGGGATGTAACTTGCTTTTGTGCTTCTGTCCATTGATTTTTTGGCAGATCTGGCCAGCCATTTGCCATTGGCAGAGTATGGAAATGGAATTTGTAGCCTTGTGACACTACATTTAGAACCCACTTGTCCTGGGTTATAATGTGCCAATTTTGAGCAAAAAGTGCTAATTTTCCCCCTAAGGGTGCTGCCAGAAGACAAGTGCTTGGTGCAGGCAGGGGAAAAAGTCATTGGGACTGCTTTCTGTATGTTTGTGCTTTATCTTCTCCAGCTTTGGAGGTAGAAGCACCCCATTGTTTTGCCCTATAAGAACCTTGTGTCTGGGATCTGCCCCCTAGGGCATTTGGATCTGTCCCTTTGCGGTCTGACACTGGAAATGACCAATTCTTTTGTAGGCCAGTGTCTACTAAACCTAGATGGCTGTACTTGTAAAAAATCTTTAACAGTTTGCATAGATTTAGCTTTGTCTTCCATTTTCTTTAACACCTCTTCTGCCTCAACACCAAACAAAAGTATCATGCTGTAAAGGTGAATCTAGTAATTTAACTTTAACATGATCAGGCAGGTTTTGTGCCTTTAACCAAGCATGCCTACTAACTACAGGACCCGTAACTGCGGCCCTGCAGGAGGCCTCCAAAAAATAAAAACCACATTGCAAAGTATGCTTTCCAACTTGTTCAGCTGCATGCAATAAATCCTGTATTTCCTTGTTTTCAGCACATTCAGAATTTATCATTTTCTGTTTAAGCAATCCCATGACATGTTGCTGATACTTGAGCATATGAAACTGACAGTTTAAGGCCCTTATAGCCAAAGTTGCAGATGTGTAAACCTTTTTTCCCCATCTGTCCAGTGTCCTTGAATCTCTGTCAGAGGATGTTGTTTTTTTTGCAGCAGAAGCCTTAACTCCCTTTGGGCCCTGTGAAATAGTTTCTGGGTCAGCAGCAGGGTTTTTAAAAATAAATTTGTGTGAGTTAGGAACCCTGTAATATCTGTCAGGCTTAACAGGAACTGGGGGGGGGGGGGGGTGTAAGGAGTCAGGGGTCAAACTAGACTCTGAAAACACATCTACAATTTCTAGCACTGGTGGAATGGCTAGAGGCCTGTGCTGAGGTAGTAAAAGGAAATCCCCAAGCCTCTTTTTAGATTCTGAAAAATCTTGACTTTCCCAGTGAAAATGCCCCCTCATGGTATGCAATGTTTCCCCAAAGGAATAATCCCCAGGAGGGGATGCTGAAGGAATAGATTCTTCAGCATCAGAATCCTCATAGGGGGGTAAAGAATATCCCTGATCAGAAGAAATAGAAACCGGATCTGAAGATTCAGTCAGCAGTCTCTTGCCTAGGCCTCTTAGGAGGGGGATGGGAACCCCTGATCAAGGTGATCAGGTCTTCAGCCATTTTGATCATTTGTCTTTTGGGCATAGAGGCCTGTACACGTGGCTCATGAGTTTGTTTGTTTGCTTTAGAAGGTGCTTTAGTCTTTGCCTTTTTAATGTAAAGATGTTGAGGTCTGAATACTCCCTCAGAAGCCGGTACCCGCTCAGCGGCTCCAGACCCACCTGAGGGATTAGCGACTGAGGCTCCAATACCTTGAGTATCCAGCGGCATGGCCGACTCCAAGTGGGAGTCTGTAGCGGCCTGCGACTCTAAAGTAGCAGGTGTCAGGGGCTGCGAAAGCGCCTCACTGAGAACCAGCGAACTGGCGACTGGCTTAGGATAAGCTTAGTAGTCTGTTTTGAGCCTTGGTTGTTTTTCTCTATCCTTTTCCTTGCGTTTTTTGTAAACTCCGGTAGTCGGATGGCTACCCGACGACATTTCTGGATAATTAAACCGGTTACCAAAATACTTTAAAGCAAAATCATACCGACGCTTAATAGTGCGTTGGTTAAATCTAGCACAAAACCGACAACCAGAAACGTTGTGATCAGGGCCTAGGCAAGGAATATAGTAAGAATGAAAATCCTTATAGGGTATTTGCTTTCCACAAGTAATACAATTAACTTTTTCGGACATCGGTCTGGAGCAAAAAAAAAAAAAAAGTTTCCCCAACAGGGAACTTAGCTTTATTGAAGACTTTGGTTCTGAAACTCAAACATGAAAATTTCAGGAGTCGGCCGACCGGCACTTGCGAACTGCTTCTGCTTCGGGCACCGCACGGAAAGAAAGACCGAAGAAAATGGCGTTGGCCGATTCTTTTTTTTACCCCTGACGGCCTGATGTCAGGGAAGGGGCGACAGCAGCCGATGCAGGACCCAAGACTTTGGAATTCAGGCAGACTGAGGGCAACCTGCCAGCAGGATTACCCAAATGCAAAGACTGCAACAGTGAAACACGAAGAACAGAGTTAGTCCACCATACCAAACTATTAGGAGTTATAATAGATCTGAAATTTAACCAAACTATTAGGAGTTATAATAGATCTGAAATTTAACCTCCACATCCAAAGCATTATCAAGGAAACCCACCAAACTAGGCATGCTACACAGAAAATTATTTTCTGATCATACCCACAAAGTACTCTAGCCAAAACCTACCTTTTGCACTGCTGTATGAAGCAGTAATTGTAACTGATTTACACACAAAAAACCCTTGAAAGCTGCTACAACAAAAATTGACAAACTTGCTACTAATTCATCCTCCTTCACCCATCACCGAAAAGCTCTGCATACCCTTAGCTGGCTAGAGCTCCCTCTACACCTCTCCTACATTTAGTTTGTAACATATAAAATCAAATCGCTATCTATTAACCTGTCCAGCTCTTACCTCTTTAATCAACACATACTTTTCAAAAATCGAAGATGAAAACGTCTCACCATAAACAGTATAAATCCTCTAGACACAGCCTATACTCGCACTCTGTAGCAAAAAAAAATGGAACTCCTTACCTCTAACCACCAGAACTATTTCTAACCTAACACCATTAAAATGCTCCCTAAAAGGGAACCTTACAACATCTCAGATTTGCTCCTCTGCCAATCCTGGCTGAACTTAAATTTCACTCACCCCCTTCAACCTAGATCACATTTCACTACCCTCTACAGCCTCCTACTGCACTCCTTTTTGTTTTCCTCACTACCTTACCTTATTTAATCTCTGCAGATTAATAGGTTGGTACTAGGCTGTCCGAAAGCATTTACAAGCCTAGCCAGAATGTGTTGGCTTTCACTGCCCCCTTAGATTAGTTCCCTGAGCCTCTGTCCAGCAGAGACACTGAAGTGATCCCGGAGGTAAACTTTGTTTCCCATCCACTCGTCAAGGTTTCTTTTGAAAAGTGTTAATGAGGAGCTCTGCCCAATGTAGATTGGGATCTTATTCCAAAGCATGGGAAGTCTCTGAGACAGAAATCTATCCCTTCAGCACGTCCTATTTATTGTTGTGGTGAGGTTTAGATCCTTAGAGCGTGCGGCTCGAGAGGATAAGGTTTTCTTTAGGTGGGGCATGTCCTTAAATTCTAGGTTGGACATGGCCTTGTATGCCAGGCAGAGATCACCTCAGAGTAGGCGGTATGCAACAGAGAACAACTGGAGTTTCTTCAGTCGAGCTGCATAGGGCATCTGTTTGAGGCCATTGATCCTCTTGGTGAGGTACTTCTGTGGTCTTTCCAGCTGTTGCAGGTGTCTTGTAAGGTACATCCCAAATGGGGTGTTGTATTCTAATGATGGGTTTAATGAGTGATGAGTATAGAGGCACAATAACCTCTTTTGTTCTAGATGCAAACCCTTTTGTGACTAGGTGGGCCACATAGGATTTTCTAACCACCTTTGCAATATGATTATCAAAAGGAGAGATTACTATCTACTTGGGTCCCCAGATCCTTATTACATTTTCTGTATTTAGGGAACTACCACCTATGTGGTAGTTCGCTGGTACTTTATTTTTTCCCAAAGGGGATGACCATGCACTTTTTGGCATTTAGCTTTACGCCATGATTTTGACACCAGGTGTCCATCTCAGTGAGACCCTTCTGGAGGGTATCTGTATCAGCCCGTGAATCAATTATGGCCCCTAGTTTGCAGTCTGCAAACTTGGTCAGCCATAGTCCTCCTATGCTTGCCTGTACCTCTGAGAAGTGCATACCGAACAGGAGGGGTCTTAAGACTGAGCCCTGGGGGACGCCACTTGTAACCGGTTTAGAGTCTGACGTAGAGCCTGCAACTCTCACAATGCGAGTTCTATCCATGAGCCAGCTGGCAACCCATCTTGTGACGTAGGGGTTTATGTTCAAGCTGGTGAGCTTGTCTGTAATACTAGAATGGGGAATAGTGTCAAAAGCCTTTGCGAGGTCTAGGTAGGCTGTGTGGACCTCCTTTCCCTCGTCTAATGCCTTGGTAACTGTCTCAAATAAGTCCACCAGGTTTAGGAGGCATGATCTGGGTAGGGTCCAAGGTTTGGAGGTTCCCAATGTCTCTGTTAAGGAGTTCCATGATGATGTGCTCCATAGCCTTGCAGACCAGGCTAGTCAGGCTTATAGGGCGATAGTTCCCGGGGTCTGTTGTGGCTTCACCTTTGTGAAGTGGGATAACTGTTGCTGTGCACCACTCTGTGGGTAAGTAGCCTGTAGAGAGGCTGAGTTTGAACAGTGTGTTTAGGTAAGGGGTTAGTTCATTTTGGAGCTCTTGTAAGACCCAGCCTGGGACACAACCCAGTCCCATTGAAGCTGTGTTTTTTTGCTTTGGATAGGGCTGTTTTAACCTGTGTCTCTGTGATTGACGGGACCCTACATTCTTATAGGTTCATACTAGGCTATCTGCCCTAGGGCATTTATAAGCCTAGCCAGAGTGTGTTTGGCTTTCGCCACCCATTTTAAATTAATTTTGCTATGCCCTTTTGAGGTTAGTATACTGTGTCTCTGTAACAGTGACATAGAAGTGATACCCGGGGTAAACCTACGATCTCCCATCCACTCATCAAGATTCCTCTTGGAGAGGAAATGAGGGACTCTGCCTAACCTGGACTGGGATTATATTCCAGAGTGAAGGGAGCTTCTGGGTTATGAATCTGTCCCTCCAGCATGTCCTATTTATTTCAGTGCTGAGGTTCAAGTCTCTCGAGCGCGTAGCTAGATAGGATTTGGATTTTCTGAGCTGCAGTATGTTCATTAATTCTGGGTTGGACATGGCTTTATACATCAGGCACAGATCGCCTCCGAGCAGGCGGTATGCCACTGAGTAGAGCTGGAGTTTCTTTAACCGGGCAGCATATGGCATCTGTTTGAGCCCTTTGATCCTCTTGATGAGGTACTTTTGGGGTCTTTCCAGTTGCTGCAGGTGTCTGGTAAGGTACATCCCAAAAGGGGCATTGTACTCAATTATGAGCCTGATGAGGGATGAGTAAAGAGACACGATGACCTCCCCTGATCTAGATGTGAATCCCTTCATGATTAGGTGGGCTATATAAAATGTTTTTCTAACCACTTTGGCCATGTGGTTGTCAAATGAGAGACTGCTATCAACTTGGGTCCCCAGGTCCCTAATCACTTCTTCTGTACTTAATGGATTACCACCTATGTGGTAATTTGTGGGCACTGTTTTTGCCAAAGGGGATGACTATACACTTTTTGGCGTTTAGCTTGAGGCCATGGCTCTGGCACCAGTTGTCTGTTTCTTTGAGGCCCTTTTGGAGGATGCTTGTGTCGGCTGGAGAGTCTATTATGGCGCCCAGTTTGCAGTCATCTGCGAACTTGGTCAGCCACAGTCCTTCTGTGTTGGCCTGTACCTCCGAGAAATATATACCGAACAAGAGAGGTCCCAGGACTGAGCCTTGTGGGACGCCACTTGTAACTGGTTTGGAGTCTGACATGGATCCAGCAATTCTAACCATGTGGGTTCTGTCCTTGAGCCAGTTTGCAACCCATCTAGTGACATAGGGGTTTATATTCAAGCTGGTGAGCTTATCTATAATGCCCGAGTGGGGTATTGTATCGAAGGCTTTTGCGAGGTCCAGGTAGGCTGTGGAACACCTTCCCTTTGTCAATGGCCTTGGTGACTGTTTCAAAGAAATCGACCAGGTTTAAGAGGCAGGATCTGCCCTTAAAAGCCAAACTGGGTAGGATCCAGTGTCTGTAGGTCCCTAATATCTTTATTTATGAGGTCCAGGATGATCCTTTCCATAGCTTTGCAGACCAAGCTAGCCAGGCTTATAGTTTCCAGGATCCGTTAAAGCACCACCTTTGTGAAGAGGGACCACTGTTGCTGTACGCCACTCTTTGGGTACATATCCTGTAGTAAGGCTGAGATTGAACAATGGTTTTATGTTTGGGTTTAGCTCTTCTTGGAGTTCATGTAGGACGCAGCCCGGGACACTGTCTGGTCCCTTTGATGCTGTGTTTTTTTGCTTTGGAGAGGGCGGTTCTTAACTGAGCATCTGAGATGTCAGGGGGGCAGCACTCTGCTGGGATAGATATTTGCCCTTTTGGTGGTGGGGGGGGGGGGATTTTGCACTAAACCCGTCAGCTAGGATGTTGGCAATGTCTGTGGGTTCGGTGTATTTTTTGTCATTTTGGACTAATGAGCATATCTGGGAATTCCCACCCAGGTTCCTAAGAACTAAAGAAAGCCTTGTGATTATCCTTAGTGTCCTGTGCAATTTTTCTCTCTAGGCTGGCCTTAGACGATTTTATGAGTGCCCGTAGTTTTTTGCTAATACTGATCAGAGATGCCTTCCCTTTTTAGGATTTTGCTCTATCATGTAGTAGCTTCCTCCTTCTATTGTATAGTTTGTTTATGGCTGGGGTCCACCAAAGAGGACGTCTGCCTTTGGAGGATTGGGTCTTGGTTTTATTTGGGATTGCATGATCCATGCATTCCTGAAGGTGTTCATAGAATGCGTTTATAAAGGATTCTGCGGTCTGGGCCGTATTTTCCACAGGCCCGGGGGCTTTGAAGGATTCCACCTCAGTTTTGAAGAGTGTGAAATTTGCTTTAAAGAAGTTTTTCACTGTGGTTTTCTGGTCAGGGGGTGGGGTCAGGATGTGAATATCCAGTGAGATTAGTTTATGGTCTGATCTTGCCAGTGAGGGATACACTTCTGGTCTGGAGCAGAGAGTCCCCATGTTGGTGAAGATCAGGTCCAGTATGCTTTCCCCTCTTGTGGGAGTGGTAACAAGTTGTTCCATAGCATTTGAGTTTATAAATTCTAGGAACCTTTGGGCTAGGGTGCTGGAGCTAGAGTAATGCTCCCAGTCTATGTTTGGGGAGTTGAAGTCGCCCAATATAATGATGTTTGGAGAGACCTTCATATTTTCCAGTGTTCTTAGAAGGCAGAGTGGGGTTCCTGGGTTTGGGAGGGTGGTCTGTAGCAGGCTATAAACTGGAAGGCAGTTTTACCCACTGTTAGTTGCACATGGATAGTCTCTGATGCTTTGTGCTGTGCCACCAACCTGGAGGTGTGGGTATCTTTGACGAATATTGATACTCCCCCTCCTTTTGTGGTTCGGTCCAAGTTTTGGGGCCGAAAAGCATGGTATGAGGTATAACCTGGTAGTGCTGGGGTGCTCTCGGGAGCCTTGAACCAGGTTTCTGTTACTGCACAGATATCGATGTTCTCCATGCTAAGGAGAGTTTAGAGTGCGTGCATCTTGAGGTTTAGACTTCTGGCGTTGAGTAGCATTACTCTTAGTTTCTTGGTTATGGGCCCTTTAGGGGGTGAAGTTTGCACTAAACCTGTCTGCCAGAAAGTTGGCAATGTCAGTCGGTTCAGTGTATTTTGTGCCATTCTGCACTAACTCTGAGCAGATCTGGGAGTTTCCACTTAGGTTCTTGACATAGCTAAAGAATGCTTTGTGGTCATCTTTGGAGTCATTGGCAATTTTTCTTTCGAAACTAGCCTTGGATGATTTATTGAGGGATCGTAGTTTCTTGCTGATACTGATCAGGGACGTCTTTCCTTCTTGGGATTTTACTCTTGTGTACTAGTTTCCTCCTTCTGTTGTATAGCTTGTTTATGGCACGGGTCCACTAGACTGGTTTCCTTTTCTTGGAGAAGCGAGTCTTGGTTTTACTTGGGATAGCACGATCCATGCATTCCTGCAGATGCTCATAGAGTGCCTTTGTGAAGGTTTCAGCAGCTTGGAGAGCATTGTCCTTTAGCATGATGGCTGTGAACCCTTCCACCTCGGTCTTAAGTAACGTGAACTTTGCTTTTAAACAGTTTTTCACAGTGGTTTCCTTGATTGGGGGTGGGGGCGGAATGCGGATATCCAGAGTGATTAGTCTATGGTCTGATCTAACCAGTGGGGGGGTTGACCTCCGGTGTGGAACACTGGTCACCCATGTTGGTGATGACCAGGTCCAATATGTTGCTCCCTCTAGTGGGGGTGTTGACCAGTTGATCCAGGGCATTCGAGTTTATAAATTCTAGGAAGCATTGGGCAAGGGAGTTAGTACTGGAGTAGTTCTCCCAGTTTATGTTTGGGTAATTGAAATCACCCAGTATTAGGGTGTTTGGTAAGACCTTCATATTTCCCAGTGTCTCCAGAAATGTGGAATGAGGGTCCTGGGTCACTGTGGGTGATCTGTAACAAGCTACAATTTGGATTGCAGTTTTGCCCATTGTTAGTTGCACATGGATGATCTCTGATGCACCTCCAGGTTAGTGGCGCAGCATAATGCAAGTATCCCGCCTTTTGTGTTTTGGTCCTGGTTCTGTGGCCAAAAGGTATGGTACGAGTTGTAGCCTAGTAGTGCTAGGGTGCTCTCAGGAGCCTTAAACCAGGTTTCTGTTACTGCACAGATGCCGATGTTCTCCATACTGAGGAGTGCCTCGAGTGGGTGCATTTTGAGGTTGGCGTCTAGTAGCATTACCCTCAGTTTTTGGTTACTTGTGCTATTTATGGTGGTGGGTTTGTCTTTTGAGCCTTGCCTAAAAAAGGCACTATGGGGGCGGCAAGAGCCTTGGCCAGTATTCGAAAGCCTAAGGGTGACAGGTGCAAGCCATCTCTTGTGAAGCAACGTGGCTTGTCGAGCATGTCATCCAAGGTGGACAGATACTGGATCCCCTTTGAATGACACCAGAAACTTAGCCAATTGTTGAAATTGATAATTTTTTCTTTATACTGTGGCATCATTCTTGGTGAGGGCAGGATGTTACTCAGGGTCATACCGGCCTGGGCTACATCATCAGAGAGCTCTTCCATGTCTCTTTTCATGTAGTCCAAGGAGGTACGTCTATAGTCCAGGGAGGTACGTCTGAGGTCATTCACACCAACATGGACAATGACAGAGTCATATTTGTACTTGTTCTGGAGTGACCTGAGTGCTTGTGTTATGTGGCGGATCCTGGCACCCGACAGGCAGCTAACTGTAACCTTCTCCTTGTCCAGCCTAGTTAGTGGGACATCAGTGTGCCCGAATATAGAGTCGCCCATTACTAGTGTGTTGGGTATGTTATTTTGCCTTAAGGGCTGTGCTTGTGTGGCACACTGACTATGTGAAGTGTTTCATGGTTGGTGATGGGGTGTGGAGGTTGCTTGGATGTCTGCTTTGGAGGTCTCTGCTGCTTTTGCAGATTTTTATTTAGAGCCTCAGAGTAGGTTTTCATGTATTCATGTGTGTTAGTTGCCGGTGTTGGTTTATTAGGTCCATGTGAGACTGGTGGTGTGTTGCAAGTATTACCCTTCTCCTCTTAACTGTCAGTTCCAGTCTTGGGTTGAGAGAGCTTTGCCCTCAGATTGGCTGTATAAATTGCATCGCTTGCATATTAGTGTTTGGTGGTAGGAGGAGAGGGTTGTTGAGACAGTTTTAACATTACCTCAAAATGCCCAGATTCAGCAGTTGGACTGGACAGTACACCGGAAACTGCCCTTTGGACATGCCTGAATAGGTAGAGTAAACTGGCTGGTGGGGACGAATAGAGAGCCTTGTCCTTCTGGACAGTATGGGGGGAGGCCTAGTGCTAGGGTTAATTAGTGCTTTCTATGAGTTTTAAGCAAGTGCTCGACTGTGAAATGAATGGTTTGAGTGCTAAAGTTGAAGGTTTGTCTAGTTCCAAGGGAAAAATTGAAGAGTAGACTTCATGGAGCCGAGAATAGTTTAACTCTAGCTAACCGGCACTGCCCGGTGTGCAAAACTGCACAAATGCGTTTTTTATAGCAGGGAAGTGAAAAAGAAATTGGCCCAAAATGGCCGATAAACTACTAACGTCTGGGCTGAAACCACTCCTCCAGGGACAGATAGGCTGCTCAAAGCTCCCCTCTCTCACAGGTGAGCAGAGAAACTTTCTTTTATCCAAGTAAGATATGGGCAACACAGAAACTTGTAACACAGCCCTGAATTCAGCAATAACCTGAAAACTGGACTATACTAGTTCAGAAAGGCAGGAAACATATATGTATGTATATATATATATATATATATATATATATATATATATATATATATATATATATATATGTGTGTGTGTATGTATGTATATTATCATAGATATATACAGATAGATATATATATATATATTTTTTTTCCTCCCCAGAAAATAGAGCAGATACAATCAAAACACTTTACCCAATTAACATGTTAAAAAGCTCAAAACTGAGCCCTGTTCCAGCAGTCTTCAATCAGACAAGTTCTAACTGCAGACTCCTGCCATTAGGGTACAGAGAAACCTTCTCCAAAAAAGATGGCCTGGATCAGTGCACAAGTTATACAAACAAAGCTAGATCCAGCAGGCCTGAATCTAGTCTATGCTACAGACACTTTGTGATTGAAGATATCTTTACTTGATTTTTGAAATATCGTGACTGCGGGGCTTTTCTCCCCAGGCCTCCTCTGAAAATGGGCACTTTTCTGACCCAGCTGGACTCTCCCAGTAAACTAATGTCAAATATATTTGAATCTGTATTCCCCTACAAACTTTCCAAATCTTTCAATGGTTCAGTAATAAAACTGAAAATCACATACTTGCAAACATGCATGTCTTATGCTCCTAGTCTGGAAATTAGCAGAATTGGCGTTACCTAAAATGAATACTTGGCACTTTCCCTAACTCTTTCCTCCCACTTTCCTAAGAGGAGGAAATCTCCCCCATTTTTAAATTGGCCCAAACCAGCCTCAAGGCTTATCTATTGACCCCAGAAGCGTCCAAGGGCACAGTTATCCCTATCCCTTAACTCAATGCATACAAACTAGCCACAACTGGCAATTCTCACAATGCTATAAACATCTAACCACATGTCTACAGCACACTAATACTTTGTCTCCTGCCCAATGGACCGGATCATGACTAAAAGGGTCCTCTGTAGAGTCCATGTCAAGTATATATATGTTTTTTGTTTCAAAAATCTACTCGATTGAAAAGCATGACAGCAAATAAGGAAACAGTTTTGAAAAACTAAGGCACAGTGATAACCAGTGTGATCAGTATTCAAATGTATTCCTTAACAAAAAAGTATATATCATGTTACACAATCAGAAAGGAGTAAAGCACAAAAAAGGGAGAAACCATCAAGTCACGTTTTACTTAAAATATGACATTGCAGGGATCATATAGCAGAAAAACACCAAAAAGGAAATTTACACTCCAATGGCAACCGAGGTTAGTCCCACTAGGCAAAAGTCACTTGTGTGGCTTGAGGTGGTACTCGTACATACTATGGAAAATTTGACCAGGACATGAAGGAAACTGTTCTGTCTTTAAGTAAGTACTATGGAATCTTTTACATCCACCTAAACTACTGGCAACTTGGGTATATGAGAACTCAAGTTTTATGCCTCATCTGAAGGACCACACACACAAGAACAGCACCCATCTCGCATTGCACTGCTGTGCAGCAATGGAAAATTAACTTAAAACACTCGCTGTGGGAAAAGAACCCACAGTTAAAATTTTGCAAGAAATTATGAAAATTATACATTTTACAGACAAAGGAAAAAGGCACAGACATTAGATTAATACAGTGCAACTCGTACAAAGCCTAATTTCGTCAAGTCATGCACAGAGGACCAAGGAGCCATCTAAACTGGACTCCTGTACATCTGCTGCTTCAGTGTGGCTTTGCAACAGACTGTGTGTTAAAGGTTATAAAATTATTTTTTCAACATACACATTAATTCCGCAAATACAGAATGTCACAATGTCATGTTGGGAATGGCATATGCAAGCCGTGAGTGTCAAAAGATGCTGGATAACAACTACTACGGACGCAAGTGTTAGCTTTACAAACATGACAAATTCCAGCATCATCTTTAAAGAGAAACTCACTCAGAATATTCAGTTTTGCATGCTTACAGAAACTGACCATTACAATAAGGATTTGATACCATCACCACTGCCTAGCCCTTATGCACTCACTTGCTTTTTTAGTAGTTTGACTAGTACCTTGAGTCTCCCCTGAAGAGAGGCTACTACCTAGCGAGACTAGGCTGAGTCTCCCCTGAAGAGAGGCTACTACCTAGCGAGACTAGGCTGATTAACAAAATGTAAATAAATCTGCAATTTCAAACACTGCAAAATAATGTGAAGGTTTTACAACATTTAGGAGAAACCACTCTGAGAAAGCAGAATGACAGCCTCTTGCTGCTCAGAGCAATTTTACTTTCACCTTATTCCCACTCATTCCTTTAAGCCTCTTGTTCTTTCAGGGGAGAAAGCGGTAGCCTCATCAAGATGACCACATCAATCAACATTCAGTAATATTCAGCACATCCTCCTTAACAGTACACATGCCCAAAAATGAATACGGTCAAAAATACTATGGCGCTCACGCAAAAACAAATTCCTTTCTTTAATACTGATTAAACAAAAGCCATACAACCAATTGCTTCTTATTAAACAATTCCTGGTCTGCTCACCAGAACTAACACACAAACTGAACACCTCTTAAAAACGCACACATTCAGAACATTTTAGGACATATGCTAGGAAAAAAACAGGAAGCAGTTGCTACCTAATCTGACTCAAACAAATCCCTGGAGTCTCAACATGCAGTTCCATCATTTTATAAGAAATCAGAAAAGTTAAATTATGAAACCTGAAAGCTACAAAGTCACATGTGGAACACTACTTAAATGTTTACATGTGATAACTATGAGTGGGTAATGCAGGTTTACCAATGGCAGACTTTTCCCACAGCAGTGGGCAAAATTTGAACAGGACATGCTGCTTAACATTTTCCATAAGTGCAAAAGAGCAACAAAATTCAGACATCTTTACAATTTATTCCTAGTAATTACGCTGCACTGTGACATATCAAATATTCCACAGTGTTGTCAGTTCAATCATTTAGCATTGAAGACATTTCCCTACATACAATTAAGATAAAACCTCCCTTCTTTGTACCAAATTATGCTGCCCGACATTTAAATGCAGGGCATTTTAGACAACCTTCCCACTTCAAAAAAAATTCAGCTTGCTGTTCTCTTCAGATGAAACAGGTGCCACAGAACGTTAAAAAGCGAAGATTTACAATGTCACAATTTTTACTAGGTTAGAAACAGTCAAATCATGCTTTAAATATGACAGTGTAGGGAACATCTAGAAAAAAAAAAAAAAAAGACACCAAAGAGGAAATTTACATTCTGACAACCAGGATAAGTCCCCATTAGGAAAAAGGCCACTTAAGTGTGGCTTGAGGTGGTATCTGTACATACTAGGGAAAATTTAATCAGGACACCAAGGAAATTGTTCTATGCTTTTCAGTAAGCGCTACAGAATCTTTTACATCCACCTAAATCACTGGCAACTTAGGTATAGGAGAACAAGCTTTATGCCTCATTTGAAGAGCCATGCACAAGAATACAGCACCAATCTCATAGCAAACTGCTGAGCCAGTAATAGAAGATGAATTCAAAACACATGCTGTGGGAACAGAACCCACAGTTAAACATTTGCAAGAATGCACAAACAAAATTATATATTTTACATAAAAAATGTAGTTATGACTGTGTTAAAACAACCAACCACTAGCCACACCTGGGAAAGAAAAAGGCACAGATATTAGCTTAATACAGTGTACCTCATACAAAGTCTAATCCCAACAGGTTATGCACAAAGGACCGCCATCTAAAGATGACTTGACCTGGTGCAGTCTGCTGCTGGGGGTGTATTTCAGCCAATTCTCCACCCTATCTACTCAGCAACACTAAGGGTGGGACATGCACTGTGTGTGTCCCTGAAATGCCATTCACTTCCACAAGAGGCAGATGGCAGGACACTCCATCCAGCCTCAACGCAGGCTATATGCATCCAACACTTTGCAGCACATCAACAGTTCAATATTAAAATTGAAGGACCACAGCAGGTTTACCTACACCATGAACACATCAACTACTACCCCTCTCTACATTATCCCTTGTTTTGCCAACTGTAATAAGGCTACCACATTCACACATACTGGAATTTCATATATTCCTTTTTGATGAGGGCCTCTCACTTGCCCTTTATGCCATTAACTCTATCTCCAACCAGTTTGCTAAAAGACTTGCAACAAACTTCTTTCTCCTTTATAAAATACTTCACAATCTATTCTACTCCTCAACACCAACTTCCTCTGTACACACGCACAAACCATAATGTCGTCTACCTTTCCTTATATTCTTTTGCTCTCCTCTCACTCCATCCAATCTACAACCTCTTACTCCACCCACCTTCATAACCAAAACTTAGGCCCCACCATCTCCTGCAGGACTCCCTTCCCTTCTCCCACCCCTACTAATCCATACATAAAACACGACCAGCTACTTCACTTGATCTCTAATAAAGCCAGCAGTAATAACAATAAGCTTGACTAAATATGCGCTTTTCTTATCGCTTATGGATCAGACATCCTACAAAGAGGCATGGTTCAAAAACACATTCACAATTTTTTCAATGGCTATAATTACACCTTTGATATCAAATGTAGTAACAGACACGACTGGCGGGACCTTGCTCTTATATACATTTAATCTAAAACTAGAACCAGTTTCTCAAGCCAATTATACATCCAAATGGCTAATAACACATCTGGAAATAGCAATGTTATGGGGGGGGGGTGAGGCATGGTGCAAGGGGCTTACATTTACAAAATATGTCGTGTATTGTGCATTTATGTTTTCTATTAATGTATTACTTATTTTGCTGGTCAGGTTTTCAATGGGCTGATCTCAAAATGGCAGGCATTTTATATCTAGAGATGTGAAAGGATAGAGTGGATCTTGCATGACCGGTCTCATTAAACAAAGTTATAGTTACATCAGTTAAAACTATACATGAAGTTTAGCTTGGTATAACTGGATTAAGCTGGATGGCCTCCCTTTCCAGTAAAGGACCCAAATATCCATTACTTCACCAAAATTATGGTGGCTTCCAGATTTAGCAAACTCAGTTTCTGCCCTGCAAGACTTCACAACACTTGTTGAATAATGTTCAAACATAAAAGCAAACATCAACATATTCCAAACCAAAACACAACAGCATTAAATTATAGTTTTGTTTCAGACAACCTGAAAATTATAGCCAAAAATCCTAGAAACCCCCAACATCTAGACGCCAACTTGAAGCAAAAAACACCACAACAATCGTGTTCATATTCTGTAATTACCAGTTCTTCCCAAGAGTTTTGGAAAGCAATAACACAGAAATTTAAAAAAAAAAAAAAAAGGAAAGGTGACGGATTCAATAAAGGTACTTTTGACTTTGCTACTACATGCTCTGTGCAGGTAGAGTGCAACACAACCAAGAAGCTAAGAAACCTGGCTTACTCACAAGACCAGGAGTCACATACAGGACACTACACGTGACATAACAGCAAGTTATAATGACACAATAATGCCGCAGCAGGTAGACACCACAGACAGGTATGTCTGTGCACCAAAAAGAACATAACCCAACTCCCAGCTAAAGTTCTGGTGACCTATTGTCAACTTTACAGCAGTAAAGACGGTGGCACCTAACATTAAAACTTACAACCAGAGTACTAAAAAAAGTGAACAAAATGACACCAAGCAGATCAAACTAATTCCAGGAAGAGGAATAGTCACCTGAACTTCATCGTCCTTTCGGATGGGCATTGAGCGAACATTGTATTTAGCCCTCAGCTCCTTAGACAAGGGAGAAGACATAATTTTCCTACGTACGTGAGAGGGTGCATTGAAATGTCTCTTACGGTTCTTGCTACGGTCCGATGATACAAAAGGGTTGAACTTCATGATGGCTACATAATGAAGAGAGAGAAGAAAAGAAATCAATGTAGACAACATCCAACCACTATATTTTGAACTTACTGGTAGTTTTGCACATAACCTATAAAAATCAAAAGATCAGTTTACAAAACCATTTAAGAGACATTTTCTCTCAAAAATCTAAAATTACTACTACTTAGTTGACTGGCTAGCAAGCTTGTAAGGGAAAGCATCCTCAAGACATACTGGTTGCCAATGGAAAGAAGCCATTAATAAAACTCCCAGCTGTGGCCAACAAACACCAATCTGCATTTAACTGCCTTGCTTCAGCTGCTCACATTATGTGCTGTAGCAGTGTGTTTTGGTTTAAACTGCATGCATGCTATTCTACACGTCAAGATCACAGCAGAAAAAACAGCAAGCATAACAATTTATTTTCTTTTAACGACTTTCTTAGACTTGACAACCTCAGCAGACAGTATATAAAACAAAAACATACCTATGCAGGGGACTAAACCTCTATGCTGTTAATGAGTGGACAGAAAGTACTATTAAGTTCTTGAAAAAGGAAACAAACTTAAATGTCTTCATTTAAAAAGTATTATATTGTTAGGAATTTTATGCTTGTGATCACATATCTGGCATTGTGCCCAAGGTACAAAGTTTGATTCTTTTCATCTTCATTTGCCTACTGTGTGACACTGAAGAAGTCACTTAACTAAGCAGCATTCCCCACTTGTCCACTGATCTTACCCAGTCAAACAGTAAAACAATGCATTCCATAACGGAGGGCAGGGCTCCAAGGTTCCAGTGATCTTACCCAGTCAAACAGTAAAACAATGCATTCCATAACGGAGGGCAGGGCTCCAAGGTTCCAGTGATCTTATCCACTCAAACAGTAAAATAATGCATCCTATTTAGGGGCGCAGTAGAGTTTTGCCACCCTGTGAAAACAAAGACCAACTTTTTGTTTAGCTTGTGTTTCGGTACAAAATCACCTGAATTACAAATACATGAGTTCAGGTGTTCATGCACTACAGTTTACAGTTCTATGCAACTTACTACGGAGGAGTTGTGTTCAGAGCACTTTGGTCTTCAACAATCATTGCACTCCTAGTTAAGTTTTTAAAGGCAGAATGCCAGTCTGAGGCATTCTATACCAAAAAGTGTAAATGTACAATTTATAGGTTTTTTTTTTTTTTTTTTTTTAAGAGAGAACTTTTGTCAATGGATAACATTACTAGGGCTCTCAAACAATATAGCAATATGGTGGGGGCCAGTTCCAGCACTGAGCTACAAAGACAAGAACGGCGCACACAGATTTTTTTGTAAACGACTGTTGAATTTACAAGGTTTTGTGTAAAAAGCACCAAAAGATGGAATGACACATGGTTAAATTAAGGTCAGAATGCCCATTAGAAAATAAAAAAAATAAAATATATCATTGTCAAAATACTATGTTTAAAAAGTGCAGCTAATAGTTTTCTTCACAGCACAACAAAATATTTTTAAATTAATTACAGTACATCAGCTGCGTATATACTGTATGTTAAGAAAAAATTGCCCTCAACATCTTTTCTTGAAAATTTCATTGGAATGTGACATTTAAATTTGAGATCCACAGCCCATAATCAGTAGCTTTAGGACAGTTTAAAAATAGTCAAAATCAGTTAAACTTGTTCCATTACCTGTACCTAGACACTTGCACCTCTAATAGGATCATGAAGGGAAAATAGAAGTTATGTTCTTACCATAACGTTCCATGTTAGTTGTCTTCTTCTCGCCTTCTTCTTGCTGGATGGGTTCGGAGCCGACCTCGCCCGACTGCCACTCTAAAAGCTCGAGAGTTGGTTCCACCGGCTCGAGGCTCCCCTTATATCCCACAATGCTAGGCGAGAGTTACCTCAGATCTCGTTTGTAAGCTAACCCCAGCTTATAACAGAAACAGTATAACTGTAAAACAGAATCCACCTCTAACAACAGGAAGAAAGAAGGGTGACCTACATCCTGAACCAAGAAATATGCATAATAGCATATGTCTAAGAAAGAGGTGGTAGAAAGAGAGGTCACGATCACAACTCCTCTAGGTCTGTCCAGGCCAGGGGGAAGGAGGGTGGGGTAAGAAGAAGGCGAGAAGAAGACAACTAACATGGAACGTTATGGTAAGAACATAACTTCTATATGTTAAGTTGTCTATCTCGCCTTCATTCTTGCTGGATGGGACCGCGTCCTAGCACCTTGTCCCGGTGGCCTAACGGAACAGACTCCTGAGAACAGTGGAACCAAAGTTAGCTCTATGCCTAGAAGCTAAATCCAACTTATAATGAGAAATAAAAAAGTGTGAGGAGTAGCCCAAGTAGCCGCTGCACAAATGGTGTCAATAGGCAGTCTGTCTTGGAAGGCTAAAGAAGTAGCCAAAGCTCTGGTGGAATGGGCTTTAGGTTTATTAGGCAATTTTTGTTGTCTAATTTCATATACCAGGGAAATCAAAGATGTTAGCCATCTGGATAATGATACCTTTGAAACTGAAAGTCCCTTTCTGCTTTCCGCATAGGAGACAAACAGCTGATCAGATTTTCTGAATTGTTTTGTTCTATCCAAGTAGTACCTTAATTGACGATGAACATCCAGGCAGTGTAATTTTTGTTCAGACCTATTGGAATACTCTGGAAAAAAGACAGGGAGGTCAATGCTTTGGTTTAGATTTGATGTTGAAACCACCTTAGGCAAAAAGGACGGGTTAGTTCGTAAGGATACTCTGTCCTTATGAAACAAAAGATAAGGAGGACGACAACTGAGTGCTTGAAGTTCTGAAACTCTTCTAGCTGATGTAATAGCTACCAGAAAGAGAGTTTTTCCATGATAATAATTTCAAGGAACAGGAAGCTGCAGGTTCGAAAGGGGAAAGAATCAAAGAAGCAAGAACTAAATTTAGGTCCCAAGGAGAAGGAGGATTTCTTATAGGAGGTCTGAGAAGAAAAACTCCTTTCAAAAAGGCTTTGCAAAGTTTGTGGGACATTAGGGCAGATTCAGAAATACCCACATGGAAGTTAGAAATAGCTGCCAATTGAACCTTAAGTGTATATGGAGATGAACCTGCATGGAAGAGTTCAGCTAGAAAATCAAGGACTAGTTGGATGGAAGCGGTGAAAGGATCTATGTCCTTTCCTTGTGCCCAATATGAGAAGCGTTTCCACTTACTCAAATAAATCTTTCGAGTGGAAGATTTATGGGAAGCTATCAATATATCTCTAACAGAGTGAGATAATTGAGGAAGCCTGGCTACGGTTGGAACTGGAGGAACCAAGCAGTGAGGTTCAGAGAGGGGAGGGAGCGATGAAACTGACCCGACTGATGGATCAAAAGATCTGGAACTAGGTCCAGATTCCACGGTCGCTCCAAGAGAAAACGATGTAGAAAGGGGAACCACACTTGTCGAGGCCAGTAAGGAGCAATGAGGATCAATGAGGCCTTCTGAGCGATGGCTTTCTGTATTACTTGAGAGATCAGTGGGAAAGGAGGAAATGCATACAGAAGTCCCCGGGGCCAAACTTGGACTAGAGCGTCTCTGCTGGGTTGGCCTGGTAAAGGGAATAGAGTGAAATATTCTCTGCACTTGCTGTTTTGGGGAGTAGCAAAAAGATCGCAGCAAGGCTGACCCCACTTGAGAAAAATTTCTCTCACTACAGAGTCTTTCAGAGACCACTCGTGAGGCATGAGTATAGCTCTGCTCAACTTGTCCGCAATGTGATTGGACTTCCCGGGGATGTGCGTTGCTATCAGAAAACGCTGAGAAGAAATCGCCCATTGCCACAGTCTGAGTGCTTCTCGACACAGGGGGTATGATCTGGTTCTGCCTTGTTTGTTGATGTACCACACTACAGACATATTGTCTGTCTGGATTGCAATTGTTCCCAAGGGAAGAGAGTCTTGAAGGGCTTGCAACGCTAAAAGCACTGCTCTCATCTCCAGAACATTTATGTGCAAGTGGCATTCGTTTGGTTGCCATGTGCCCTGGACTGTCCTGCCCTGATAATGCCCCCCCCACCCGATCAGGGAGGCATCCGTTGTCAGTGTAGCAACCGGAGGAGGTGGAACAAAGGGTCTTCCCAACAGGAGCTGGGGGGGAAGACATCCACCACATGAGATGCTTTTTGCACGCCTGCGTGATCACAATGGTGTGAGACATTGGAAGTTCCTGGTATGACCATTGAGTAAAAGCATCCACTGAAGGATCCGCATGTGGTATCTGGCTAATGGAAGGAGAGGTATGGCGCTGCCATGATTCCCAACACCTTTAGAACTAACCTGGCTTTGATTCTGTTGTTGTTGAGAAGAAGTGACACCAATTTGTGAATGTCTGATATCCTTTGGTGTGTTAGCCTTGCAGACATGTTTATAGTATCTAGATTTGCCTATGTAGGTAATAGTACGACAAGGCGACAAAACAGACTTTTCGCAATTTATTGAAATACCCAGTTTTTGACAAACGCGAAAAGTATAATCTCTGGCCATCAGAAGGAGATGCTTGGTGGGAGCTGTGAGGAGCCAGTCGTCCAAATATGGAAACACCTGGAATCCTTGTCGCCTCAGGTGAGAAGCTACCACTGCCATGCATTTGGTAAACACCCGGGGCAGTGGTGAGACCAAAGGGCAGGGCCCTGAACTGAAAATGACTGGTTCCCAGCCTGAAGCGGAGGAATCTTCTGGAGCGTCTGTTCATTTTTATGTGATAGTACGCATCCCGAAGGTCTATAGAGCACATCCAGTTTCCTTTGCCCAAAAGGGGAAGAATGGATTGCAGCGTGACCATCCGAAATCTTGTTTTCTTGACTGACTTGTTCAAGACACTGAGATCCAATATCTGTCTCCAGTCCCCTGTTTTCTTTGGAACTAAAAAGAACCTTGAGCAGATTCCGGATCCTTGTTGGTCTACTGGCACTGGCTGAATTGCTCTTTTTGCAAGCAGTTTTGAAATTTCCAAAGCTGCTAGATCCCTTTGAGCGGGTGGAACATCTGGAAGGGATTTTCTTGACTGATTTGGAAAACGAAGAAAGGGGATAGAATAGCCTTCGGAAATGATGGACTGTACCCATTTGTCTTGAGTCAGGGATAGCCAGGCTTCTGGGTACAGTGACAATCTTCCCCCGACTGCCTCCGAAGATGGGCAGTCGGGCAACACCTCAGGGATGCTGAAAGGGCTTATCAGGGAAGGCTTCCCGATTGCCCTGGTTTTGCGGACCCCCCCTGCCCCTAGGGCGACGTCTACCATTGTTATTCCCACCTCTGCCTCTGGTAGGAAAACGACTCTGTGCGTCAGGCGAAGTCCCTTGAGATTGTTTACGGAACCACATCTTTCCACCCTTCTGGCCTTTGGGGTAAGGCCTGGAAGGAGTCGAAAAACGGACTCCGACGGCAGAAAGGGTCTTGCCATCAGTCTCGCACCTAGTCAGGGTTTCTTTCACTTGAGGACCAAAGAGAGATGATCCATCAAAAGGGGAGTTCGTGAAAGATGTCTTGAAAGGGTCCGCAAAATTGCATAGCCGCATCCAGGCGTGCCTACGTAAGGCTACACCTGTCCCTGCGGCTCTGCTCGCTCCATCGGCCGCGTAAGAGAGGAGGCGCATGGAGGAGTTGGATATGGAATTAAGGGTAGCCAGCTGCGTGTTCATCTTGTCTTGGAAACCCGCAGCTGTAGGATCCTTTAACATTTCACTCGCTTCCTTGATCAAGTCCCTTTGAAGACGAGTGAAATGGCACAGGTAGTTCAGAGAACGCATGGTAAATGTCGCTGAGGAGAACATCCGCTTCCCGTACCTATCCATGGACCTAGATTCCTTGTTAGGTGGATGGACAGGTACTGAAGGATCAGCCAGTTCCTTCTTTGTGGCAGCAGCTACCACCATAGCATCCACAGAAACTCCTTTTGTTAAAAATTGCTTGTCTGCTGGAGCTGTGATGAACTTAGAGGGTCTCCTGGGAGTGGGGTCCACTGAATCAGGAGCCGCCCATGCCTTCTTAGCAACCACCTGCATGAGGGGGTCAAGGGAGGGACACCCAGGAGGTGGAAGGACGAGAGCCAACGCCTCAAGATACACAGATTCGTCCTCCGAAGGGTTGAGGGCTGGCCAATTTCCCTCTGTTTCAGGATCTCCAGAATGTCTGCAAATGAGACATCTTCAGAAGGGGAACGGGGAACCCTCAGAATCATCCAAATCTGTGTCTGACGTGATAGACTCAGGTGAGTCAATGTGTTTCCTCTTGCACTTCCTCTTCCGAGGGGGCTCTTCTGCCAATTCAGGAGAGGCCTCGGAAGAGGATGAAATCCCCACAGGGGGCTCCTGAGGAGCTGGCTCTCTGCGGTCCGGGATGAGGGAGTGAGTCGACTTACCCTGAGGCAGCATAGAGGGAGGGGCGGACGGAGCAGACTGTGGAGTAGAGCCAGGCTCTAACACACTCCGCATGACCTCGAATGCACCCCTGTCAGGCAGAGCCAGAGGTCCCCGCTCCGAGGAGCTAAGAACCCCCCTCGGCACCGACAGTGATGGTTCCGAGGCCGATGTCGGAGCCGAACTCACCAGCGCCGAAGCCCCGAGAGGGAGAGGGGGGTCGGACAAGGGTCCGATGCCACTCACACCCTCGGAGCCGACGAGGGAAGTCCGGCGCCGAGATTCTTCCAAAGAAGAAAACGGAGCCGACGACGGAGCCGAAGACAATTGTCTCGGCTCCGACGTAATCACAGTCTCGGCTCCAACGCGACCCGGCTCCGAACTCAAGAGAGTCGAAGGAGGAAAATGTTGATGGACCGGGGCAGGCATCGACTGATGAGTCGGGCTCTGAAGCATCTGGGCTAGTGCCTCGGACTTAAGTAGTCGACTCACTACCCTCTGAAGGTCATGATCCGACAGCCTCGATGACCTAGAGGAGTGAGACCTTTGGCTCCGTTCAGACAGCAGGGGAGATCCTGGAGCCGAATGAACGGAGCCAAGAGATGGTGACCTGGACCTCTTCCTAGTTGTCGGCTCCGAAGGTCTGGTCGGAGCCGACACGGGAACCTCAATAACCTCGGCTCCGGTCGGAGCCGAGGGAGCCACAGAAACTGTGGGCTGAGACTTATCGGCTCCAGCCGGAGCCGATAAAGGCAAAGGTTGAGTAACCTGAGGTCTCGGCTCAGAAGCCGGAGCCGAAGACCTCGATGCCTTAGAGGGCTTCCCTGTTGAAACTGACAGGGAATCCTCTGGCTTCAGTAAGCCTCTAAGAATTAATTTGTTTTTTCTTTCCTGCAGGACCCTGGGGCTGAAGCCATGGCACACAGCACATGAGTCCTGCAGGTGCAAAGGCCCCAGACAATAGACACAAGAAGTGTGAGCGTCTGTCAGAGACATTTTCTGACAGCACGCATCACACTTCTTGAATCCGGAGACCTTTGCTTCTTTAGACATTTTTTTGACTGACAGGTGTACACAAACACTCACACAAACACACAAGTTATACCCTGTCAGGAAAACACAATAAAATAGTAGTAATACTAGTATTTAAAGTACAATAAACTAGAATAACTACAAAAAACACACACACTCCACTAGGGAAGGGAAGGCCTAAGGCCCAATGGAAGAACCAAAGGTTCTTGGGGAAAGAAAACGGAAATATTTAGGGTCAGGAATAAAGTTTTCTAATCTACACTAACTAAGAAAGAATATTAACTTAAAGGGGGTTTTAAAGAGTAATTTTTACAAGAAAAATTAGCACTCACCAGGAATCGGTAGAAACAACCAACCTCGAAGCTGTAGCGGCAAACGAGATCTGAGGTAACTCTCGCCTAGCATTGTGGGATATAAGGGGAGCCTCGAGCCGGTGGAACCAACTCTCGAGCTTTTAGAGTGGCCGAGTCGGAGCCGAGGTCGGCTCCGAACCCATCCAGCAAGAATGAAGGCAAGATAGACAACTTAACATCTGCAGTTTCTCACTTTTCCCTGGTACTACCACATCAGTGTATTAAAGGTTCAAACAGAGTGAATTTTATGCAGAAAATTTAGGGCTTTTCCAGCATTTTCCTCCATTTTAGGCCTGCCTGAAACCAGATACTTTTGAAACAGAGCCTGCCGTCTTGCTCAACAACCCTTCTTGTACCCCCATCCCACCTCACGAGAAGACATTTGGAAAAAAAAAAAAAAATTTTTTTTGAAAGGATCCATCCCAGCAGCCAAAAGGGAAATTGGCTAGTACCTTGCCCCTCAATACCACGCAAATCCAGATTCAGCTCTGTCTACGGTTCTGGTAGAGTCTGCTTCGGCCCCGATACTTTTGGAGCAGATTCGGAGCCGGCCTCCTAGCCTGGTTTCGGAGCCGATAGGAAAAGTCTCTCGGCCCCCTTCAGTTTCCTCCGGGCTTTCAGACTCTGATGTAGATAGGATGGTCCAGAGGCTCCTCCAGTCACCTGTCTTATCCAAATTATTTTCGGCTCTGGCCCAGTCGGCCCTGGAGCCAGCCCCTTCGATACAGTTTCTTCCTCCTCAGACAACCTTGGTGTTGGAGTTCGTAGAGTCGGGTGAAGTCCTTGAGGCGGTCCCGAGACCCACTGCTAGTCTGTTGGCACAGTCTTCAGCTCCAACCCTTTCTGTGCCTCCCAGAGGTTTCGGTTCTCGGGTGTCCTTAGCCAGGCCCGAGGGGGACTTGTCGGGGCTTCTGGTTTCGGCCCAGAGTCTCCCTCTTGGCACCTCAGCTAGGGGAACCCCGACACCGGTCATGGTCTCGGGGACGGGCCCCTCCTCAGATTCTGGTGGGTCCGCCTTCGAGGCTACGAGGAGCATGCTGGCCAAGTCTCTAGTGAGTTCAACCGAATCTACGACTCCTTCCCTAGACACGGCGGCTAGAGCTTCTGGTGCCCCCCTATCTTCTGACAGCGCGGCTCCTAGGCCTGAGGATTCCTCCTTGTGTGGTCCCCTTTTTTCCGAGGAGCCTTCAGAGTTCGTGCCTGAGGAGCCCCCTAGGAAAAAATTGTGCAAGAGGAAGCACAGACTCCCCAGATGTGTCACCTCAGACACCGACCTCGATGATGCAGTGGGGTCCCCCAAGTTGTCCTCTGTCTCGTTCTCCGATAACCCGGAGATCTTGAGACAGAGGGGCGACTGGCCATCCAAAACCCCTTCGGCGGAGGAGTCTGTCTTCCTCAAGGCCTTTTGGAGCCCAACCCTCCACCTCCTGGGTGTCTCCACCCTTCGATGAGTTACTGGACCTTATTTGTCGAAGGGTGTGGAAACACCCTGATTCTGTGGAGCCAGTTCCTTCTCGCCCCAACAAGTTTTTATCCGCACCCCCCTGGCAAGGAGTTTCTAACCAAGGGAGTTCCGGTTGATGTTATGGTGGTGGCGTCTGCCACCCAGCAAGACGTGGTAGAGACATCTACTTCTATCCATCCTCCTAACAAGGAGTCCAGGAGCATGGATAGGTACGTGAAGCGTACCCTGACGTCAGCGACCTTTACCCTGCGGTCGCTGAATTATTTATGTCATTTTACGAGGCTCCAAAGGGATCTCATAAAGGAGTTGGGAGATTCCCTGTCGGGTAACGTGCCTGAGGCGTTGACGCAGTCTGTCAACGCCCAGCTGTCTACCCTTTCGTCCATTAACTCGTCCATGAGGCTCATATCGTATGCAGCCGAAGGGGCGGGTAGGGCAGCGAGTTCAGGCGTAGCCCTTAGGAGGCAAGCCTGGATGTGCTTGTGTCACTTTGCGGAGGGGTTCAAGTCTTCCTGACGCTCCATTCGATGGATCCTCTCTCTTTGGACCCAAGGTGAAAGACACTCACTAGACGTGAGCAGGAGGGTAGGACTTTGTCTGCCGTTGGAGCCCGTTTTTCGCTTCCCTCGAGACCTTACCCCAAGGCTCAGAGGGGAGGGAAGATGTGGTTCAGAAAGACCCAAAAGTCTTTCCCTGCCCATCAGAGTGACCCCCCCCAAAGGCAGAGGGGGGGGGGGATTATTCTGGAAGACATCGCTCCAGAGGCGGCGGAGGCCCCCGCAACTCAGACCACCGCAAATCCTTTTCTTGTTCCTCCGTCCAGTGTCCCTGAGGGACTGCCCGACTGTGCGTCTCCGGAGCCAGTCAGGGGTCGATTCTCAATGTATCCAAGGGCCTGGGGTTCCATTACTCAGGATCAGTGGGTGCTTCGTATCATCACCAGAGGTTACACTATTCCCATTATCCGTCCCCCTCCACCGTCAAGGAAAATCCCGGACATGCCACCCAGTCAATGGGATCAAGCAGCCATAGAGGTCGCAAAGCTGCTCGGAAAGTGAGTCACCCAGCCAGTCCCCGCAGACCAGACTGGATTAGGAACTCTCTCATTTTTGGTGCCGAAAAGAACAGGGGACTTGAGACCCATTCTGGACCTCAGCCACCTAAACCGCTTCGTAAAGAAGTCCAAGTTCCGGATGGTCACGTTGCAAACCATTTTCCCATTGCTGGAAAAAGGAGTATGGATGTGTTCCATCGATCTCAAGGACGCCTATTATCACATCAAGATAAACAGGGCGTCCAGGATACATTTACGCTTCCGCCTAGGAGCCAGTCACTTCCAGTTCAGAGCCCTGCCCTTTGGTCTCACCACAGCCCCCAGGGTGTTTACCAAATGTCTGGCAGTGGTGACGGCTCACCTGAGACGTCTGGGATTCCAGGTGTTACCGTATCAAGACGACTGGCTCCTCACCGCCCCCACCAGGCATCTTCTTATTCAAGTCGTGAGTGTAACCATCAAGTTGGGACATCTATTAGGAATTGCATTCAACTGGGAAAAGTCTGTATTGCTGCCGTCACAGCGTGTTGCCTTTATAGGCGCAGAGCTAGAATCTGTCGAGATGCGAGCATTCCTTCCAACAGAGAGGATAAAGATACTACAGGACCAAGTCGTAGCCTTACTACCCCGAAGCAAAGCCCCAGCCAGGATGGTCCTTCAGCTTTTGGGGTCAATGGCCGCCGCCATTCTTCTGGTCCCTCTAGCAAGATTGCACATGCGAATTCTCCAATGGCTCCTGTCGACCCAGTGGTCTTACCAAGATCTGCCCTTGTCCTTCCCGATTCTCATCATGGAAACCTGCCGGCGAGATCTTCGTTGGTGGCTCCTCTCCTCCAACCTGAACCAGGGGCGACTCTTCTCCCCCTTCCCCTATTGCCACAGTGACCACGGACGCCTCCCAGATAGGGTGGTGGGGCATTACCTGGACAGGACGGTTCAAGGCACGTGGCAGGATCACGAAACCCACTTACATATCAATGCCCTGGAAATGAGGGCAGTGCTTCTAGCATTGCAGGCACTTCACAGCTCTCTTCCCAAGGGTACCATCGCAATTTTCTCAGACAATATGGCGGTAGTATGGTACCTGAACAAGCAGGGAGGAACCAGGTCTTATCCTCTTTGCAGAGAAGCCATGAGAGTTTGGAACTGGGCGATCGCTTCCTAGAGATTTCTAGTGGCAACGTACATTCTGGGGAAGTCTAATGTGATAGCAGACAGGCTGAGCAGAGTTATTCTGATGCCTCACGAGTGGTCCCTGAACGACCGAATAGCGGCTTGGATTTTCTCCAAGTGGTGGTTTCCCTGTTGTGACCTTTTCACCAGCCCCTGGAACGCGAAGTGCAGCAATTTCTTCTCCCCGATTCCCCCCCAGGGGGAGTCACCCAGGGACGCTCTAGTCCACAATTGGCCCTCCGGTTTGCTCTACGCCTTCCCTCCGGTCCCACTACTGCCAAAGGTGATTCAGAAGGCGATCTGCTTGGGAAGCAGCATGACTGATCGCACCACACTGGCCTCGCCAAGTTTGGTTTCCTTTCCTTCGGAAGTATGCAGTGAAGGATCCTTGGATTCTGGACCCAGTTCCAGACCTCCTGACTTCAGTCGTCAGGCCCATCCATCACTGCAAACTCTCAAGCTAAAGGCTTGGCTGCACCACTTCCGACCTTAGTCGGACAGCATATCCTTTCGCCCGAGGTGGTCCGGATTCTGTCTTCTTCTCACAGAGCTTCCACTAAGGAGATTTCTTCTAATAAATGGAAAAGGTTTGCCATTTGGGCCCAGTGGCACAACCTTGACCCTCTGACAGCCCCGGTGTCCGCAGTATTAAATTTTTTTGGCAACTCTTTTTAGACAGGGTTCCGCTGTCTCCACGCTTAAAGTCCAATTGGCAGCGATTTCTAATAATCATGTTGCCTTTGAGCCTTCACTCACGAGCCATAAGTTGTGCAAGGCCTTTAAGGGAGTTTGGTTGCTTCGCCCCCCGGTGTCACAACCTGTTTTGCCATGGGATTTGAATGTAGTTTTAGGAGCCTTGACGTCTCATCCCTTCGAGCCGGCGGCCACTTGTGAGCAAAAGTTATCATCTTGGAAGACTGCCTTCTTGGTAGCTATTACTTCAGCCAGAAGAGTTTCAAAGCTTCAAGCCCTCTCTGTTAAGCCCCCTTATCTGATCTTTCACAAGGATAGAGTATCTCCAAGACTAAACCAGTCATTTCTTCCAAAAGTTTCTTCTGCTCTTTGTATGCAGCAATCTACAGAGCTACCAGTTTTCTTTCCAAAATTTTCCAACAAGGCAGAATACAGACGTCATCAGTTGGATGTGCATAGACAACTGAGGTTTTACTTGGATAGGACACAGCAGCAGAGGAAATCAGACCAGTTGTTTGTGGCCTTTGCAGATAACAGGATTGGCAAAGCAGTAACTAAGACCACTATTGCTAGGTGGATTAGGGATTGTGTTTCATTTATTTATGCATCAACAGGAAAGGACCTTCCATTTCCAGTTAGAGCACATTCTACTAGGGCTATAGCAACTTCAGTGGCCTTCCACGCCAGACTGTCGGTGGATGAGACATGTGCAGTGGCCACTTGGGCTTCTCCACATACTTTTATTTCTCATTACAAACTGGATGTGGCCTCTACAGGTCGGGCGTCCTTTGGTTCCACAGTGCTCAAGAGTGTTTTCCAGTGAGCCTCCCAGGATCTAGGTGCTAGGGATGCTGTCCCATCAGTTATGAATGTAGGCGAGATAGGATCGCATTACATCTTTTAGTTATGTACTTACCATAACGATAGATGTATGTGATCCATCTCGCCTACATTCTTACGTACCCACCCTCCTTCCCCCTACCTGTTGGATCTGGAGGAAACACTTTTGTACAGTCGGAGTGGCTCATGTGAGTGAGTTGTTGTGGGGCAAACAAGATCTGGGAGTTTGGGCGTGGTGCATCCTGGGATAAGGGGGTTGGCCCAGCCAGTAAGAGACTTTGTGCTAGTGTATTGGCCGAGTCGGAGCCGATTCTCAGCTCCGAGCCCATCAGTTATGAATGTAGGCGAGATGGATCACATACATCTATCGTTATGGTAAGTACATAACTAAAAGTTTCTCACTTTTCCCTGGTTCTACCACATCAGTGTATTAAAGGTTCAAACATTCAAACAGAGTGAATTTTATGCAGAAAATTTAGGGCTTTTCCAGCATTTTCCTCCATTTTAGGCCTGCCTGAAACCAGATACTTTTGAAACAGAGCCTGCTGTCTTGCTCAACAACCCTTCTTGTACCCCCATCCCACCTCACGAGAGGACATTTACAAAAAAAAAAAAAAGTTTTTTTGGAAGGATCCATCCCAGCAGCCAAAAGGGAAATTGACTGGCACCTTGCCCCTCAATACCAGGCAAATCCAGATTCAGCTCTGTCTACTGTGTAGAGACAGCATGTGGGAAGGACAAACCACTTAGCTTCTTAATCTTGAACTAACTTGTGTTTCCTCCCTCTCCACTTAAAAATGTTTACAATTTATTTAGCTGCTCTTACTGAACTGTGTTCTACCTACTTTATTACCTTATTTTGCTCTGCTGTGCATTCTTACTCAGCTGCATTTATTACTGCTTGTTAGTAGCCTCAAACTTTTTTTTCCAATAGCAATTTTATCTTGTGCACCAAATACAGACTAAGTTATACACACACGAAAAAATACACTCATGGTTACACATATATTACAGCTAGAAACTACTGAAGACATCTACTCTAAATCAAGAAACTATTTACAATATCTACAAAAGTGCTACAAATGCTGAAGTGAGAAGAATATGAGAGAACAAACATGAATTCGGTCTAACTTCATACATTAAAATGAGCTACGGTATTACCTTGAGAAAAATGGGCTTAATATACATCTACCCATTGCATAAGATAACACTGTTGTCATGTGTCTAAAATATGTTCAAAGAGTAACTTCCAGTACTTCTGATAAGAGACACGTGTCTTTGCGTTCCTTATAATAAAGTTTGAGGGGAAATATATGTTGTTGCCATATTTCTGAAACCATTCCATGAAAGTTTGGTATGATCCAACCAATTTTTGGTTATGTACAGTCTGATTAGAGAACACACAGTAATTAGAATGTGAAGTTTCAATCTGGAGAGTTTTGATTCAGTAATATGAAGAATGGCTAGCTCCCAAGATGGGGTCGATTTATAATATTCCATCTTTTCTCATCGTACCTGGGGAAGCACGCACAGAGGAGCAGAAACTTAAGCAATAGACCTCACAGTCAAGCCATCTCCATTTAAAATGCTGTTATATACACAACTAATGATTAATAATGCCTATTACACCCCAACGATTTTGAACAATTTGATCCAAAATCCTCATCATCATGCACTTGCCATTCATTCTCTCAAGCGGATCTCCTACATGTGTTATGTTTTTGCAAATAGCCTCATTAAACGTATCTGCTATTCTAAGCATCTTAGTTTTGGTTTTAGCACTTGTGCTTCAGGCCAGTTATTTTGCATTTAAGAAGGTTTTTTGTGGTCTACACTCTTGTGGACAAACTCTTATCAAAACTCTGTCTCCATAAGTCCGCCAAGTATTCAGAACACTATGTCTGGACAACTCCAGTCAGTTTCTCTTGCCAACCTGGTTGACATGGGCATACAGAATGTAGCAACTGCCTCATGTTCAGACAGTCCTCTTCTCCTAGCACATAATTCCGTCTACTTGTGAGAAATGCATCTATATCAGTAACCTGGAATGCATGCCCTTTCATACTACAGTCAGTACTCCTGACAGAGGAGAATGCCAGCACAAACACCACACCACTCACATCACATAACCAAGCACAACACAAATCTACCTATGCAGAGGTCCTCAATAAAAACTTAAACAGAACCCTCACCCGAAACACAAACATTCCACACACAACACCAAAGACATCACATGCAGCAGACAACACGCCAGTGTTTCACAAACACAGCCCATAAGAGATAATAAACCAAACATACCAGTTACTGGCAACTCAGTTGTGAGATACAATGTCCCCCTCACAAGGCTCAACAAGGTGGTCACGGTCAGCTGCCAGAATCCACCAGGTCACGCACGCACTTCAGTCTCTCCACAAAAGGTACAAGTATGTACTCTGTCATAGGTTGGTACTAGGCTATTGGCCCTAGGGCCTACACAAGCCTTGCCATAATTCCCTGGATATTTCTTCCCACAATATTTACTTCCCTGGACCCCTGTCTAGCAGGGTGACTGACGTGATCCCAGAGGTGAATTTCCCAGAGGTGAATTTCCTATCTCCCATCCAATTGTCAAGGTTCCTTTTGAAGAGGGCCAAGGAGGTGCTCTGCTTGACATCTATGGGCAGTCTATTCCAGAGTATGGGGAGTCTTTGGGTCAGAAACTTATACCTCCAGCATGTTTTGTTCATTGTGACAAGGTTTAGATCCCTGGAGCATGTAGCTCTGAGGGACTGGGATTTCTTTAAGTGGAGCATGTCCAACAGCTCAGGGTTTGACATGGCCTTGTATGTTAAGCAGTGATCACTGCTGAGTAGACGATATGCCAGAGTACAGCTGGAGTTGTTTTTAGATGGTCAGCATAGGGCATCTGCTTTAGGCCTGTGATTCTTTTTGTGATGTTTTTCTGTGGCCTTTCCAGCTGTTGCAGAGGTCTTGTGAGGTACATACCATATCAATGTCGATGTTGGGGTGAATGACTTGATATGTACCTCCCTGGACTATACGAAGAGAGAGACATGACTGACCTCTCAAAGTATGTATCCCAGACAGGTATGACCGTAGCCCTAAGCAACATTCTACCTTCACCAAGAATGATACCACAATACCAACAAAAATATAAGTGACTTCAATAATTGGCTTAGTTTCTGCTATCTTTCCAAGGTGATCCAGTATCTGTCTGCCTGGGATGATTTGGATGACAGGCCTAGATGCTTTGCCAGAGGTGGCATCCACCTGTCACCCCTGGAATTCCGGATCCTGGCCAAGGCGCGCCTCCCCCATTGTGCCTTTTTTAGGCTATGTCCCAAAGACAAACCTTCCAACATAAATGATCTGTCAAAAAGCAGACTGAAGGTCATGCCGCTTAATACTAGGAGCATTAACCTGAAAATGCACTCACTGGAGACTTTCCTCACACTGGAAGATGCCAATGACTGTGCGGTCCACAGAAACTTGGTTCAGGGCTGTGGACAGAACCCCCTGCCTTACCAGGCTACACCTCACTTCACTCATTCTGACCGCAAAAGGAGGTCGGGAAGGCTAAGGGTGGTGGAGTCTATCTTCATTAAGGACAGGCACGCCTCCAGACTGGTTTGCCAGCATGCACACTGTAATTACTCCAGGTTCAAATGACAGTTGGCAAGACACCCATCCAAGTTAGCCAGCTATAGACCCCCCCTCCATGACTCAGGACACCCACTCCTCCTATCTACTTGACTCATCAAGGTACCCCCAGCACCCGACTTTGGTGACTTCAACTTCCCCACCACAGACTGGGTGAACTATTCCTGCACTAATGCACTGACCCAGCGATTCCCTGACATCATCAATTCTAATGCACTAGACCAGCTGGTCTCACCCCCCACAAGGGGAAGAGAACATTCTGGACTACTTGGTTCTCACCAACATGGGTGACTGCTGCACCACTCCCATAGTATGTTCTTCCCTAGTGAGATCACATTGGTCTCTCTCATTCGAAGTTTCTATCCCCCCCCACCTCAGCCGCAATCAGGCTAAAACCTTGCCTCATCCATGCCCAACAGAACTAAAACCTGCACCTCAAGGAAACACAAACCTGTCTGGTGGACATACTCTATCAACAGCCTTTACAACAAAAGAAACTGTTGCCAATGGTAAAAAGGAATTCCAAATTGGAGAAACTCCCTCCACAGCCTCAACAAGCAAATTAGATCACTAGTGAAAACCTCCAAAGCCAATTATGTACGGAAACTAATCTCCGAAACAAAGGGGAAACCACAAAGCCTTCGCCAGTTACATCAGGAACCTCCATGGCAAAGCCAAGGTTTGTTCCAAATTAGTACTAAACAGTACCACTTGCACTGATCCTGTTGACTTTGTCTGCTGTTTCAGCGCAAACTTCACCCCCCAAAGGCCCAATAGACACCCCAGATACTTGTCCCACACCTCATATCTCCGTAGATAAAGTGTCAAAGCCTTATCCAAAGCAAAGAACTCAGCTTTCATGGGACCTTATAGTATCCCAGGCCATATTCTGCATAATCTCCAGCTACTTTAAATTTCATTAATTCCTTAGAATTAGTATTAACCTAATATCGTAACATGGAGCTTTTCTCCCCGGGCCTCCACTGAAAATGGACCTGTGTCCAGTCGGACCCTCCCGGTTAAAAACAAAATAAATAAATAAAAACTAGCTTTGCCATTGAACACCCTATTAAACCACAGCTCAAGTACAGGCTTCCTTCCAGCAGACTGGACAACTGCCATTGTCATCCCCTTGCACAAAGGTAGTGCCACTACTGACCCTGGAAACTATTGCCCCATTAGCTTCATAAGTCTGATCTGTAAAGCCATGCAGCGTACTATTATGGATTGCACAAACAAGAACATAAGCAAACTCCAAGCACTTGATCCCACCCACTTCGTATTAGTCAATGGCAGATCTTGCATGTTGAACCTGGTTGACTTCTTTGAGACGGTCACTAAGGCCCTGGATGAGGGTAAGTCAGTACATACAGCTTACCTTGACTTGGGCCAAGGCCTTTGACACAATCCCCCACTCGCATCATCGAAAAGCTAACAACTTCACATAAATCCTTATCTTATCAGGTGGGTGGCCAACTGGCTCAGCGACAGGACCCACAAGGTCAAATAGGCACCTCCACCTCAGACAGCAAACCACCTCCACCTCGGACAGCAAACCTGTCGCTAGTCATGTTCCTCAGGGATCTGTCCTGGGAGCCCTACCGTTTAGCTTCTGTCCTGGGAGCCCTACCGTTTAGCATCTACTTCTCAGAGGTCCAGGCAAAAGACAAAAGGCCTGTAGCTGACCAAGTTTGTGGATGACTAAGTTCAGTACTGTCATAGACTCCCCAAATGATGTCCACATACTGCAAGAGGGTCTCAAAGCAACAAATGACTGGTGCCGAAGTCATGGCCTTAAGTTACATGCAAAAAAATGTTATCATACCATTCAGCAAAAACATGGTCCCTACTAATTACCACAACAGCAACCCCCCTAAGCATACAACCTGTGGTGACAGACCTGGGTACTTAGTTTGACAACAATCTCACATTCGACCATTATGTAACAGTAAGGGTCAGAAAAGCCTTTTACTTGGTTCATCTCATAAGTAAAGGGACTGCATCTAAAAGAAAGGAGATTACCTTTTGGTACTCCCATCATTAGGCCAATAATTGAGTAGAACATCCCATTTGGTATGTACCTCTACAAAAACACCTGCACCAACTGGAAAGGCCACAGAAATACCTCACAAAGATCTACGCCCCCCAGAACCCGCCCTATGCGGATAGGCTCAAATCACTAGCACTCAACTAGGTATCATACAGATTGCTCAGAGTTGATCAGTCTCTCACTTACAAGGCAATATCAGACCTTGGCCCTACTACAGATGCTCCATATCTGTAACGCCTCGCGCATTACCCACTCGAAAGGCCCAAAACTAATATTAGACATAATAAAACCTGCTGGAGAGACAGGTTTGTCTCCCAGAGGCTGCCCAATCTCTGGAATAGACTTCGCATACATGTCAGAGTACCTCGCTTACCCTCTTCAAGCTCAACCTTAACGAGTGGATGGGAAACCACAAATTTGTCCCAGGGGTTCCACCTGTGTCCCTCTGACAGGGGAGACAGGTGCTGACTGAGGTTTCTTTTTTGGGGATTAACTTTTGGCTAGGCTTGTAAGGACCGCAGGGCCATTAGCCTAGTAACCTCCTATTATCCTATGCATCACTGAAGCTTAAAAAGCAATTCATCAATGAAAGAAGGCACACCCTCAGCTTCAGATGACTAGCTGTACACACTTGGGCATTTGTGTGTGTGGGATTAACCCCCACTTTTCAAAACCTACAAGGGATCAACACCCATCTCCCCACCTAAGTATAGTTTGCCTTTGTCATTAGTTGAATCTAGGCTGACAGTGGAGGTGGACATCCTGACTGTGTACTAGACAGCTATAGCTTATACAACAAATATGGCTTTGTTATACTGTACTGGCCCACTCATCATTTTGAGCAGGAATGCACATATCCAGAGTGACTGACAAGCCTAATGCCTGTGATGTGGCATGCAAATGATGAATGACTGGCATGCCATGCAGCTTTGCCAATGACACCATGCATACACCGACTGCTGATTAGTTTTTTCCAAATTAAGGTGGTTTCAAGATAAGCACTCTGTTAACCTGTATTCATATATTTGCGCTTGTCTAGCCCTGCAAGACACTTTTTTCTCTAGGATGCAATGTTCTAAAAGCTCATTATAGTAAGTGGTTGGTCAACAAGGGGTATGATTGCTATCAGGTATAAACATTTACCCTCTTCCTGAATGTAGTGCAATCTCAGAGGTGGTATATTGAAGTAGCAGGGTGTGGGGGTCACTCCCCCCACAAAGGAGGTGCAGGGGGGCTCAACCCCCCTGCAAAACCAAAGGGAAAACAGTAATGTACTGATGCACACCACCGGTACTGCCACTGACATGTATGAATTTATGCTTCTACTTATTTAACTAGTAGAAAGGCAGTTCCTGAGAGCTTTTCACAAACACCTCTGGCCAGAAGACAAGACAACGTTCATATTATTCACAAATATACCAACAGATGACTAACAATACGTGGTACTTAAAAAAAAAAAAAAAAAAAAACTAATCAAAGAAAACCCGTACTCTAAGTTAATAAGAAAAAAAATGACACACGTTATATTATACACACACACACGGCAACCGACAAACACTCCTTGTTCAAATGAATATTCATGCAGCTGAGAAACATGATAATGTTCATTTACGACTACCGTTTCACTCCAACCTGTTGCTGGGCAGGGTTTGGGTGGTGCTTGCTACTGCACATTTGGTGAGCCAGTACAGTACAACATTGCCACAAACATTTTACAGCTACACTGTACTTAAAAAAACTTTGAACCCCCTCTCTCGCTCAAAGTGTCTCACTAAGAAAACTTAAGACAAAAAAAAGATACAGAAAGCACAAACGTACTCTGTCATGAGCAAGAAAAATAAAATACTGCAAATTCAATCAAAATAGGAAACAAAATTAAATTGTGTATGCAAACTATCATTAAACGGGAAATGGGATGTATGCAGGCTTAGGTATATTTGCAACAGTATGAAAACAAAAGCAGGGATACAGTCAGAGACTACTCCACTCAAATAGGTACCCCCAATACAACCATTCTGAACAAGTGAAAAAAAAAAAAAAAAAGACTCAAGTAAACATCCCACGAACAAAGTTGATGAAAACTGCATCCTTTTTGAACACAAAACTGTCAAGAAAAAAATACAAGCAATGTTAATAAAATGGCTATCCTTTTATAAAAATGGTACATGCTGTAAAACTACAGGCTACCAAATCATATATTAGCAGCTAGCAACACAAATGTATGACAATTTCAGGGAAGGCAGGACTGGGAAAAGTGAGAGCTGAATTGCACACATGCCAGGACTACTGCGGGAAGCAATGGTACAACTGCCTATCAGCAACAGGAGAAAAAGGGGACAGTTATTCAAGTAGAACCACCAAGTCTTAATCACAAGTGATAAAGAATAATAATTTCAATCTTGAAATTATACAAATGGACATAACTGCTCTAGCAGTTACCTTCTGCTAAACCTCCCAAACTCATTACAGAATTTCCAGCTTTGGAAATGTATTTAATATGCCCACAATAGTCAAGTTCAGAAATGGGTTGGGTCCCAAACAGAGGGAGTAAACATTAGCACACACCAATAACCAGTAGCCAATAAAAATCCACCAACCAAGCTGACAAAACTACACCAAAACCAAGGTCCGGCACTCATCTATATGGAATATTTAAAATAACCAAGGCAAACATGCAGAGCCAAGAACTAAAAAACTACTCAATACAAACACAAAAAACTAAAAATTAATCTCTCCAAAACACACTAACAAAAAGTGTTAGCTACAATTCTCAAAGAGAAACTGAAAATGCATTTTTGAACGGAGATAGAATAAATAATGTGCCTATACAGTACTGCAAATGCACAAGCATTTATACATGTATAGGTGATGAAAAAAGGGAGCACTTGTTCAACACTGAACTGACAAGGTTAAAAAGCTAAAAAAAAAAAAAAAAAAGAACAAATGCAAAACTACAAGCTGTGCACTACTGACAAACAAATTAAAGCCAAAAAAGCAGACAAATATGTCCTTCCGGAGTAAAACAATACAAAAGGAACTGTAAAAGGTTCAGAGTACTAAGAAAACTTTTTTACACTAAAATTTTTTACAGGAGTTCAGAGAGGACAAAAATGATGTCCCAAGACCTACACAAAATGTTGAGAAACATTCTATTACAGAAATGCTTCCCACAGAGGGGGGAAAAACTTGCTTTGCTAACAGGCATTTCAAGGATGAGAAGTAACAGTAGTAAAAATTACAAAAAATAGCTGACAAAAAAAAGTCACTGAACCTACTGCCACGAATCTGAAAATTACATCACTCTTGCCCTGAGTGACATGCTACACAACACATACAGACTATAAAATGCCAACATGCAAAATACAGCTACTCAGTATTACACACTGCCTTGAAAGGGATACATTCTTGGTCAATTTCTGATGCATAGAAGCAACCACTGCAATTGCTGTACAACACCAAACAAAACACACACACCAACTACTCTGAAAAGCAAACGGTAAAACAGCCAACTAGCTCATATAAGAAACAAGAAACACACAAAACAATAAAGAAGGAAAAAATAAAATGTTCAACATTTAACTTTATAGACTGGCATGTTATTACTGCAAGACATCAGGATCTTCACCCTACAGGTCAAGTCTAGCTTTAGAACTGACTGCTATCAAAGCTGATCAACTAAACTAAGAGCTACATACCGAAAAATGAAAAAAACTGTATAAAGACCATCTTCCAAAGCAGTAAGCTATAAGAACAAGTATACAAATCACATGCAAAATACACCTATCCTGGGAAAAAAAAAAAAATTGATACGGGAATTGAGCTCTCATCAGGGTCTTAGCACTTATTAATCTGGCACATTCTTGCACCAGCAGCATACACTTTAGTAAAAGCTAAGTAAATTACCACTATTAATGAACGGAAACTGGAGACTGCGGTGGTGGTGCTGCGGTAGCGTTGTCACCTCACAGTAAGACACTGTCCAGTTCAATTCTCAGCTAGAGAGTCTTCTGTGTGGAGACATGCGTGAATGGGCGTACATTCATTGAAGGTTGTGCGTCAGAACTGGCAACTCAGCACACAAAAATCTACTGCCAATCATTAGCGGACCAGAGTTCCGCTGTGGCGACCCCTAACCGGGAAAAGCCTCCCCATAAACCAATACTATTACCAAGTTACATTACACACCCAGATGTAGAACAGCTGTAACAATGAACAGAAGCCTACATTAATCAAGTACTACAAGAAAAAACTTAAATGATTAAAGGAGTACCATCTCACTGGTGACAATTTCCTCTTCTCAAAATGAAACTACACATTACATTCTTATACAGCTACCTTAAACAATGATACTTCAGTGGAATGTACCATATTTTAGTTGTTCTGTAGTTGTCAAAAGTACAGCACGGAGCCTTGCAGACTTGAACCAGAAGACGAAACACAAAGCATTACAGAGATTAAAGTTTACATCACATAGGATCACTCATTACTAAGTTCAAAAAAACAGTTGCAAGAAACCTAGATATAGCAGCACTGACCAATGAAGTCGCTATACCCAATGATTACAGTGTCTTACCTATACCCAATGATTAGTGTCTTACCTACAGTGAGACAGTCAAAATAAATCAGGACAAGTCTGATGCAAGTTACAGCCATACTTTGATATTTAAATAAATACAATTTTAGCCATATTTTAGTATGCCACCAACACTTGTAATTCTATATGAATTACAAAAGGAGGCAATTCTGGGTCCACTACAAGGTGCTTAAAAGAGTACTTTTGGCTACCATCGAGACTGTAACAGTACTAATTTCACAAAGTCTAATCGTATTTGGACCTAGGAATTGCATAATAACATTAGAAACCCGAGACTTTAACAAAGCTAGAAAACATATACTGTGAAACAGTACTTCTCTTACATGTTCTAGTTCAACTGTAAGGTTCTGTTAATAAAAACAAACAGTACCAATAGCAGCTGCCTGTGTTACAGTTTAAACCATCAAACACATGCACTGGAACTTATTCAAATCCAACTTGGAATAAGAGTAATAGGTCTACTGTACTTGCCAAATACTAAAGTGAAACATACCTATGTAGCAAAACCACGTTTAACAGAGACAATACCTGTGTAATGTTATCCTAACTGAAATAGATTTATGCACTAAAAAGGACCACGACTTAAACAGAAACAGTCACAAGACTAGAAACTACTTGGCTTCTACAAAAAACACCGAAACAAGTAGAGAACGGTTCTTCATTGCCCCACCCCCCACCCCATAAGTATACTAAGACCATGTGATTTTTTAATATACACTGCAATCGTATCTGAACATGTTAGATGCTGTCACACTGTCATCAAATTCAATACTGTCAAGCCACGCAACACCTCCACGTCTAAAACGTTTTAGACTCGTGCATCAGCACAATTCTACTTTCCAAACACGTCAAGCAAACGACCAACATTATGGTCAAGTTGTTTATCAACATAGTTTAGAGCCGCATCTAATAATTACTTATTACTGCAAACAGCTGCAGGACCAAAAGGAATAGTCTCCGTTTAACTAACAAATTCAGACAGCAATGCTTTACAGCTTAGTGCAATTCACAGCAACCAAGCACCTCAGCTAATAAGCAACAAGATCTAGCCGCAGCATTCTTATAAAGCGACGCACGTCTTACTCCAAAGGTGGCGTAATGTAATCAAACTAATCCGGAAGATTACAAAAAAAATAAATAAATTTCCTTTAACTAGACACAACTTGACGTGAAACGCAAAAGGTCAACTACTAAGGCCCAAACACTTTCCTACTAAAATTAAGTTTTCATACTTCCATAAGAACAAATATTCATATTTTTAAATTCTGAAATGTGACATTAATGTACGGTCACTAAATCACATTATATAAAGGTATGGTAAATGAGATGAAAACTGATTGTAAGCATCACTCTCTTACTTCAACAACCCAAGCCCGGCAATCCAACTATTGTGGGCACCGGAAAAAGAAAGACCATTCATTTCCGTTCTCATTAGATCAGCTCCAAGATACCGCGAGAATGTCAAGATGTGCAGCGCCAGCGCTAGCAAAACATTGATGGCTGTTAAAAGCATGAGGCCGTATTAGACCTTTGTCGTAACTCCGTTGTTTTACGTTAGGAGTGTAAATGATTATTAATTGCTACGTATTGGATTGTTTGAAGAGGTGAAAGAGCTGAACCATGTGGATTTATTTTCAGCTGAACCCCGTTGTTAAAAAAAGAGAGAAAGGAAATAGTACCAACAAAGTAGCACATAAGCATGACAACTAGGAGCAATACAGTTTTAAAGGGACATTCCCAGGGATATTTACTTTTGATTCTGCCTTTGTTTACATTTCAGGTTTGCCCTTCTGAGCATGCTCGAATTTGGCTGAGGGGGGTGCCTGAAGGAAGTTTCAAAAGTGTTAGCCAAATTCCATCTCAAATTGCAGTTGTACTGACAACAGCTCTCCCTATGAGCCATTCATTAGTTTTAGCTGTGCATTTTAGCCATTGAGACAGTGATCCACTGTGGCGACCCCTAACCGGGAAAAGCCGGAAGAAGAGAAAAGTAGCCTTTCATGCATTTTATTACCTCACTGCTGCTGCTACTCTAGAAAGTGCTTCAGTAATGCAAGGCTTTTAAAACATTAAACAGTTTTTTTTTTGTTTCTTTCATACTTCTTACACTTTGTAAATATTGTAAATAGCTTTTGACTGTAACTGTGTGAATTTGTTAAACTGTATCTGCACGATATTTTTCCACTATGGGCAATATTGCTCACGCTTTGTATTATTTGATATGTATTTGTACTTTTATTTTATTGGACTACTAGCTTTACTGTAATCTGCTTCATGGAGCTTTTCGCCATGGGCCTCCACTGAAAACGGGCTCTCTGGGCCCAGTTGACTTCCCTGGTAATCAAACTGGAAATAAATAAATAATACTTTATTCTGTGGTGATTGTGAATCATGGCTCTCTACAACAACTTTATGACATGGCTTCTACTTATAGAAAGCATCTGAGTCAGACAAACAGTAGTGGAAACCATATTTCTATTTCTTTAATGGTTTACTGTATTCTGATTTTTGAATACTAGCCTGGTGTAGTGACTTTCTGACCTGCTAGTAACTCCATAGAAAGCAAGTGTGTGACTGAAGGTTGGAGCACTAGTAGACAAACTATTATGTTCCTTTTTCAGCTTGTAGTTTGATATGTGCTGATTTCTGAATACTACTACACAGATGCACTATTTTATATGAGCAGGTTGCTTGTACATCTATAGAAGTATGAGTGATGCAAAATTTAAAAATTAGTATACACTGATGTCCCTTTTTCCTGGCACAGCTTTCTTTATTTTAAATATGAGCCAGGAGCTGGGGCATAGTTCCCCAAGCCAGTGTAAGTTGGAGAGGAACACAAGTCCAAAAATTAGTTTATACTGGAAGTTGAAACAAGACTGGAACTGTGGCTTTACAGAATATTTAAAAGTAAAATGATACTGTGGGTGGGAATGAAAGTGAAGTGTGGAAGTGGGCGTGACTTATGTCAGCTTAACTCAGACCCTAATTTTAAACACTGGGATTGTCTCTTTAAGACGTGACAGCCTGCAGTCCTTTGACAGTATTGAGATAGAAAAACACTTGTACAATGACGAGGTAATAAAAAGGTATAATAATCTTTATATCAGAATTGCACATCTATCTATCCTCAACCCATTTTGCAAATGGAGTCGATGTATCACTTCAGCAGTGACAATCATCTCGAGCCAAAGTTTACACCGCTGGGTAGCTGATAGCTGCATTTATAAAATCAAAAGTACTTGAAATAAAACAAATTGTATGACAATGATTAAAAAAATAAACTGACGGTGGAAAGTAATTGCTGTTAAATCAATAATTGCATTGCTGAAGTAAGCATATCTTTCACCTGTCTAGAATTTCGCAGAAAGTCCAGATTTTTTATTCATATTTTTTAAACACCTTAACTGAATTATCACTTGGGAGATAGGCTAATTTACATTTATATAAAAGCAATCAAACAATATTAACTTCACGTTTACAAACATTATACTTCACATATATATTTTTTAACAAGAAACATCGCTATTAAACCAACACTTATAGGCAATCATACATTTATATGAAGGACAACAATCCACACTGACACAATCCTAGTTGCAAGCATTTTACATCACAAACCATACTGACACACTCCCAGTTGCAAACATTATACATCACTTATAATTTACCCAATCTTTTTCAGTCAAACACTAAATAGTTCATTTAAGTCCTGTCTTGTAAACCTCATTCCTCCCCTTTGTGTATTGTTCCCACAATTCCCATTTTTCCTATGTAGTTTATTCCTACCCTTTTCAGAAGATCTTCAGTTCCAGTTGTTTTATCTCTGTTACTATACTCACTACTTTTATTATAGTTAGTTTAGATTTTGATTTCCATTTTCTAGTAATTGCTTTTTTTGTCAGCCCCCATAATTAGACACAGCAAAGCCTTACCATGTCTAGGCAATTCCGATGCTGTATCATAGCTCAGAAAAATCATCTCCCTCATCACACTAATCTGCCCACCTAGCATCTTTGACAGTGCACCCCGCTCAGGATCCTTAAAGTCTGCCAGCTCACTGCACTCCCATAAAATATGTTCCCAATTACCTCTTTCTTCCCCGTCACATCTCCATTTGTTGTCTACCTGAGGAAAAATTCTCTGGAGTCTACTTGGGGTATAAAAATATCTATGTAAATATTTCCAAGCAAAAATCCTAAATCTCCTAGATTTTGTTGTATATTTGGACGGCATACATATATCCTCACATTGTTTCTTCGTGAATTGCTTATCCAATATCTCTTCCCAATCCTTTCTAACCTCCTCTGATTAATTCTTATAGTTATCATGCAATATTTTATATGCTTTACTAATTATTCCTTTTTTAATGGCAGCTTCTGTTCTAGAGTTTACTAGAAACTCTACCAGTGCTGGTCCTTTGTTTAGGGCCCCTATTTCTTTCTCTTTGCCTCTACTCTGATATCAGTCCTTGATAGGGAAGACAATCTCTAACCCGCAGCTCCATTAAATTCTTAGCATCTTCTCATTCTATCATCTTTCCCTCTTTAGTTATGTGCTCCCAATATCTTGGTTCCTTTGTCAGTTTTCCCCAATAAATTCCAGACCCATCTTGCCTGTTGTCTATATCCCTAACTGCAGTCATACCTATCGGCAGAATCTCCTTTCTCTATTCCCATGTTGGCTTAGTTCTTAAGATACTTTCTGCTACTTTATAGATATAATATTCTGCATGTTTATTATTATTCTCCTTAAAGGCCTGCATCCAAAATCCCAGTCTCTCCTTGTTTCTTAAACTTACCCCTTGTTTCATCATCATCCCTTTCCACTTTGAATTACAGTTTTCTGCTTGTGCTATATATATGAGCCTTAACTGTGTAGCTCTGAAATACCCCTTCAAATTGGGCAATCCCAATCCACACTTTCCTACTGGAAGAGTCAGTTTATCCCAGTTGACTCTTGCTGTCTTCCTCTCCTAGATAAAGTCCTTCAGCTTTTTATTAATTGCTATCCACAACTTCTACTCTGGTTGATAAAAATATGCCTGACCTGTGTACAAGACTAATGGGACTAAAAACATTTTAACCTCTTGTAATTTACTATCCATAGCCATATAACAAAGCTTCCATTTTCTCAGTTTTTGTATTATCTTTTGTTTAGTCTCTTCCCACATATCCTTAGCTGTCACACCAGAATCATTTTAATCCATACTCCTAAATGTTTCATTTTATCATGTCCCCATAAATGTGGATATTTAGGAACCAATTCATATGCGGGTACCTAATTTACCACTATTGCCTTTGTTTTAACATCATTAATTTTATATCCCAAAAAGATGTGAAACTGTCTCAAAATGTTCCACAACACTATAATGTCTTTTTCTGGTTTTGTCAGGTATAAAATAATATCATCTGCAAACAGAGACAGCTTTTCTTGACTACCATACCAATTATATCCTTGAATTTCTGAGTCCTTTATTTTCTTTGCCAATGGTTCTAAATATAATGTAAATAACAAAGGGGAAAGAGGACACCCCTACCTGGTTCCTCTGCTCAAGCAGAAATTATCAGAGAGGACCCCAGCCATTTTAATTTTCACCTCAAATCCCTTATATATCCACCTAATCAACATTATATTTTTTTCAGGAAATGCAAATGCTTCCATTGCCCTGTTCATAAAGTCCCAGCTTTCTCTGCCAAATGCTTTCTCTGCATCAAAACCCACCAATAACAATGGTATTTTCTTACATTCTGCTTCCCTCTGGATTATCTTTGTTATGTTAATGTTGTCATATGTTTGCCTCCCCTCCACAAAACCACATCGATTCATATCTGTCAATTTTGGCATTAGATTTGCCATCCTTTTAGCCATTATAGACGTGAACACTTTATAATCATGGTTTAGTATTGAAATGGGCCTGTATGAAGCTGGATCTGATGGCTCTGTACTCTCTTTAGGTATTATAGCTACCACTGCTTTCTTCCAGGATGTTAGTACTTCTCCTCCTCTTAAAATGCTGTTAAACAAAACCTTCCAGATCTTTATCAGTTTTTCCCTCCTAGCTTCCAAACTTCCACAACAATACAATCTATTCCTCGTGACTTTCCTGTAGATTGGTTATACATCACAATTTTTATCTCATCTCCTTTCCTAACCTTGGCATATTTAGTTCTTCCATAAACATTTCCATTTGTATCTTTTCTTGATTTCCGTATTTCTCTGCGTTATACAAATACAGACTTTCATAGAATTTCCAAATTATTTCTAATACCTCTACAGGATCTCTTTTTACCTTCCTTGTTATAGGCTCCCTAAGCTTGGCAACAGCCCTTTTTGTTGCCTGAGTTGTTGTGCTTAAAGCTTTTGTGCTCTAGTGTTATCAAAATAAACTTGTGCATATTATTGAGGTAATCCCTTATTTTCTGCTTAGCATTCTGCAGTTGATCCTCTTCTTCTGTGAGCTTCTTCCTATTCTGCAATACTTTAACATTTGTCTGACCCTCTAAATAATTCTTGTTACTTATTAAGCATAGTTCCCTTTCTTTCATTTCCACCTTATTTTTAAACTCCACTTTAATTTTATCCCACTCCCTAGCTATATTTTCAGAAGTAATTTCTATCCTCTCAAATAGCTCCTGAATAACCTCCACTACCCATTCCTTAAATTCCTCTCTCTTTTCAACAGATAGGTGGGAAAATGAAAGTATCTCTTTTTTTATTTCATTACCCTGTGTTTGTATTTTAGTTATTATTGGATCATGATCTGAAATAGTTATTGGTTATGTATCAAGACCATCAATTAAATGCGCATGTTCCTACGAAATGTAAATTCTGTCTAGCCCAGCCCAGTTTTTATATCTCAGGGAATAATATGTAAATTCACTCCAAACTCCTATTACTGAATTCACATCATCCATGCTGAATATTTTCATAAAATTCTTCAAAAATCTTCCTTTCTTTGTTCCCTTCTGGGCCTCCCAAATACATCTTCACTGCTGCAAATTAAATTCCAGTCCCCACCTATAAGTAATATATTCCTCGCTGAAAACTGATTATTTCTCACAGAATGTTCTTAAGCTCCATTATAGCAGTTTTAGATGGAATATAAATACATGCCAGTGTAATCTTCCTCCATTGTCAGTAGCCCCTTAGCACTACAAACCTGCCATTATTATCTTTTTATCTTTTTTTATATCCTCTTCTATCACTATTGGAGCTCCTCTTGCAATTAATATATGTACTCCTCTTTTCCTTTGTCCCAGATATTCCCCTTAATAACCATCCTGTAAACCTTTCTTTATCAAATTCACATGTTCAGTTCTTTCCAAGTGTGTCTTCTGTAACATAATTATTTGCACTCTACATTTTAATATAGTTCACTAGTCTTTCTTTTTTGTATTTATCTGTGAGACCATTGACATTTAAAGACGTTATAGAAAGCATCATTGTATTAAAAAGATATTATTCCCACCTTTTATGTATAACACATTTTTGTTAAATGTCTAGTTCCAGCTTTTGTGTTGCATTCATACACTGTTTGGCAGGTTGAACCTTTGTATAGTTGTTTCTTGTCATATCCATTTCAGCCTATGTCCCATCTTACAAAACTTTTTGTTTTATTGAAACCCCACAAACAAAAACAAGCAAACCCCCAATGCCCCCTAAAACTTATTAATTTAATACTAACACACAAAACTATATACATATGCAAATGTTATACCCTCCTAATAGCAGCAAATGTCCCAAAGTGACAGACACATTCAAGACTTGAGTTAACCTAAAAGAAAGGTTATCCATGCTAAGATGCATGGTGCAGCCTGTGGTTCTACTAGGTGCTAACTGGTTTTGTCTTATCTTTATAGCTGTCCCAGCTGGAAAGACCCATGAATGCTTTCAGAGAACATTATCTCCCAGCCAGTTTTTCCTTTCATTTCTTTTTTTTTCTCCAGCCAATCACTCTCCATCAGACTGTAACCAATTTATCTTTATCAGAGTGTCTCCATGGTGACATAAGAACCAGACAGCCAATTTCTCTTTATCATATTGTTTTCATGGAGACATGAGGACTAGATACAGAATTGCTAATACGCATACATGCATATGCTAGAAAAAGCCTCATAATATTCAATATTCTTTTTCATTTACTTGCTTTCTCTTAAAACTTGTTACTAAATCAATCCAAGGTCATTAATCTAGTCATTCCCCCATTCAAAAATGAGAAAAAGTAAGTTAATTTTTCTTTTGTCATGTTCTTTTAATTGGGCTTTTTTTTTTACACTGCAGTGCCCACATTTCTTAAAACTGAACAAGAAAAATGAGAAGAGAGAAAGAAAGGGGAAAAACAGCAGCATCTATTTACAATCCCCATTACACTTACAAAACTGAGAAAACTTTATTTTATAGCATGGAAACAAAACCGTGCACCACAAAATAATGCTATTAAGAAAAAATGTTTTCTTATTTACAGTTAACATTCTCTCCTCTCTTCCCCTCCCCAAAGCATTCTTACAAACATTAATGATATGGAGCAGGGTATATATTTTAGAGTCCCCCACAAGTCCAAACAATTCTGAAAAAGTCCAGTATTTCCAGATTTTCTTGTTCTGTCATATTTCACAAATATAATGATTGCATTGTAATCCCTATATCTCAGGGAATAACATGTAAATTCACTCTGAACTCCTATTACTGAAGTCACATCTTCCATGCTGAATATTTTCATGAAATTCTTCAAAAGTCTACCTTCCTTTGTTCCCTTTTGGGTCCCCTAGACACATCTTCACTGCTGCAAATTAAATTCCAGTCCCCACCTATAAGTAATATATTCCTTGCTGAAAATTGATTATTTCTCACACATTAAGTTACTAGTTTCATTACTGTTCATCTCCATCTCCTAAATTCTGTCTCTGATTAATATCCAATGTACTCTTGATTCTTCTAGTCAACTCTCATTGTCTCTTCCTTCTATCCAACATTTTCTGTTGAAACAGTTCAACAGGTTGCACAGGTACAGTCTGTCTGTGAACTTTATTACCAGAAGAACAAGAAGTACCATCTCCTTCTGTTTCACAGCTCACTTTTTGTTGGACAAACATTTGTATTTCCTCCTTAGCATGTACTTCATCAAAAAATGATTTTATTCTTCCAGGGAAGAATATCTTGAACACAGCTGGGTACAGCAGTTTGAATCTCACCCTGAGTCTCAACATTCCCTGAATAGTGGAATGAATTTATTCCTCTTCTGCCTGGTATACGAGTGATCATTCCCCACAAACATTCTTCTGTCTCCTGCTTTTAGTATTTTGTCCTTCTTCCTCAATTTAGTCAGAATCAACTCCTTCTGGTGGTAGGATTGCATATTTACTATTAAAGGTCTAGGTTGCTTTCTCATGTCCAGGTTTGGAGCATACACATGATGTGTCCTTTCAACTAACAACTCCTGCTGTGGAATACCAGTCCAGTTGCTTATTTGTGTTTTCATAAAATTAATGCAGTCTATTCCTTCCAGCTTCTCTGGTATAGCTGAAAATCTCAGTATTTTTTTTTTGCTATGTGATCTGTCATCTAATTCTACTATTTTTTGAAAAATCTCTTCATGAGCAGTCTCATATTCAGCCAACTTTTTCTTCATTTCAACATCTGACATTTGCAGCATTATAACTTATCTGAATATTTGTTTAAAGTTTCCTCCATTTTTCCAGCCTTTTGTTGTTTGTGTTGATATACTTTATCAGTGTTTTATTTATTTTAACCAGGTCTGTGTGCATCTGTCTTATATCTTCCTGAAGGTTACTGGAAGTCATGTCTGGAGGTTGCATTGTTTTTTGCTGAACAGCTGCAGAACTTTCCCCAATCAGTGTTTCTTCCTCACTTTTTGTAGCTGTTTTTTTTTAGGTCCTCTGTATTTCTTTTTTTTCCTGACATCCAGGCAGTAGACTTACTAGCCAGTTACTGAAATTTGCCTATAAACACAAAAGTCTATTGGCCTTCTCTGTTGAAATTCTGTATTAACAGTGGGAGATCTAGAGTTAAGCTGTTACTCAGTGTGCAGCCATCTTGGAAGTCAGTGTTTGACTCATATTTTGGTCTATGCCTCTTGAGCATTGCAGTCACTAAATAATTAAAGACATCTGAGTTTCAGACTTCATATCATTCAGACATGTCATGCTACTGCAAAGCCTACTGTTATTCTAGTAACTTTCAGAAATTATAAGAGTAATATTTAATAACTATCCCTATGCTGGGCCTCTGTCTCCCATTAGTTTTGTTGTTGTCCCTGATGAAGTAATAAGTATACATTTTAAAATTTGGTTCCCTTTTAGAAATACTGTAAGATATTTTATTGGCTAGGTGATTCTGGTCCATGGAGTTGGGCTGCTTTGTAAATACTCTGAATCCCTTCTCTCTCAAGATTCAGTGAAGATCAAACAACCTTTAGAAACTAATATATACTGGTCTATATTACCTGAATAAAAACCAGACTGAGCGAATCTCAGTTGAGCGACACATAAAGAGCGAAAACCGCTAATTTCGAACCCGTGAAACTTAACAAAAAAAAACAGGTAAACTCTCACTAGCTGTTTTATGCAGGGGGTCAAGCCTCCCTGCACGCCCCACACCCCCCCTACTTAAATATACCAACTCGGAGATTGCACTACATTGAAGTAAAGGGATGAATTCCCTATGATGATCTCCGTTCATTCTTGCGATATTAGCGGTTTTCACTCTTCATGTGTCGCTCAACTGAGATTCGCTCATTTGGGTTTTCATTCAGGTAATATAGACCCATATATACATACTGTACATTATACTCTTGATCTACATTAGAGTTGCCATAATGGTTAAGGTCTTTGCCGCCCATGCACAAAAGTATAAGGTTTGATCCTGACTTCCAGCCATTGTCTGTTTGGAGTTTGCATGTTCTCCCTGTGTCTCTGTGGGGTTCCACCCACCTCTGAAAAACATGCTGAGTATTTCCATCACAAACTCACCAAAGAATGAAGCTGTGGGCAGCAGCACAGACACTACATGGTGCAACACTGGGGGAAGAGTTGTATAAACTGACCACGTTGGGCATTTACTGTGGTGAGCAGTATCCTTATGATAGGAGAACATGCATCACAGCAGGGCTAGCCACTCAACAGTGTAAAATATGGCTCAAGGTGATTCAATCATGTTGATTAATGTTGCCAGAAGATCATGGGTATTTGTCAGTGATAAGTGGGTTGAAGACCCGACCTATGCCAGGGACCCATGCTAATGGTGGGAGGGGGTTTATGAGCCCATATCAGCCAGTGTGTGCCCACCATAAAGCCCAGCAGCCCTGTAATAAGCTATTAGCCATCCAGTGTCCAGTTGCCCAGCTTGGTTTACCTGGGATAGCTCTGTTGAGTGAAAGCTCAACCTGCTAAACATGAACTAAGAATTGCTGCACTCAATGTAGGTTTACTGACATTATGTAGCTTGGAAGTAGTTGACATAATGGTAAAGAGAAGGCTAGACATCCGGGTCAGAATGTGGAAGGGTACTGCAATAAAGCCACTGGGCTTGGATCCAGAGTCTACTTCTCAGGAGGAGGACAGGACAGGTTAGAAATTGTGGTGAGAGAGAGGTATCAGAAGTCAGTGAGGGATGTCATTAGAATTAGTGACAGACTCATGGCAATTAGACTCCAGCCTAATGATAGGGCAATATACATAATCTCAACCTATGCCCCACTGTAGGGTTGTGATAGTGAGGAAAAGACTGCAGTTGTAGGACCTACTAGATAAAGCAGGAAAACATGAATTGGTGTTAATAGTGGGGATACCCCTCAACCTGTTAGAGCAAGAAATCTGGAAAAAGCCATAAATAAAAGTGGGACAAAGGCCCTCTAAAGAGGGACAATTTTTAAATGTTGCTTTTACAAACTTAGAAAGTTAATAAAATATCAGGTTTTGCAATAGAGTGAATTTTCTGAAGGGTATGAAGTCTGAAACTTAAATGTTTGTCATTATTTTCTAACTTCAGTCTTTATGGATGTGCCACTAATTTGTCAGAAAAGTGACAATTTTATTAAAAAGGGAGTAAAATATGAGGCAAAAATCTGGACAGTTGAGAAGTATGATACTGGGTGATTTGAACGCATATATTAGTACAGACATAGCATGATATGGGGACTGCCTAGATCCACGGGTCTATATTATAACATGGAATGTTATAATATCGAACCCGTAATGTTGAATGCTGAAAACAGCGAAGATGCAAGACACCGAATTCTTTCCCAGGGAAAGAATTCAGTGGGCCGTTGCTGTGGCTTCGCTGTTTTCAGCATTTGGTATGTTGGAGCGTTACAGGTCAGGTTCAGGTAAGTGTGCAATTGTGTAGGTTAGGGTTAGGGAGCGGGTTAGGTGAGTTAGGGTTAGGGAGTGGGTCAGGTAAGTGTGCGGTTGTGTGGACGTTACTGTTAGGGCACAGGTCAGGTAAGTGTGTGATTGTGTGTAGGTTAGGGTTAGGGGCAGGTAAGGTGAGTTAGGGTTAGTGCGCGGGTCAGGTAAGTGTGTGGTTGTGTGTAGGTTAGGGTTAGGGGGTTGGTTAGGTGAGTTAGGGTGAGAGCGCGGGTGAGGTGAGTGTGCGATAGTGACGGACCTTAGGGTTAGGGTCGGGTTAAGGTAAGTGGATAGCTAGTGGTGTATGTAAAGTTTAGTTTAGGTTTAGGTGTAGGATTTTAAGTGTATGTGTGTGGATTGCTGTTATTTGTGTGTGTTTGTGTTGTGTGTATGTTTCTCGGAATAGCTATTTTTTTCCCTGGGAAAATAATTGCTATTCTGACTGTTCGATGTTTGTGGATTTCGGTGTTTAGGGTTCGATATTATAACATTCGATGTTAGAGAATTTCAATGTTATAATATAGACCCAGGTCCACATGGGTGGGGTAAATGGAATAAAAAATGGAGAGACCATTCTAGACTTCTGCCTGGCAAATGGATTGATAGTAGCCAACACTTGGCTCAGAAAGGGAGACAGTCACAAGATCACATACAAGAGAGGACAACATGCAACTCAGGTAGACTTGTCCTAGTAATGAAAGGGCATTGGGGTAGAATCAGTCATTGCAAAGTTATTCTCAGTGAAAGTGTTGACCCACAGCATAAACCACTAGTTGCCATAGTCAGTTGCAAGCAGTGGTCAGAGAAGGCTCTAAGGTCAACAGAGACCAGGCTGAAAACCTGGAAGTTGACTGGAGTGAAAGCACAACAGTTCAAACAATTACCCAGGGCTCTAGCACCTCAAGAAGAAGAGGAAATAGTTGGAATTGAAGAAGAATGGCACTGCCTCAAAACAGCATCTGAGAGGACTACAGAACAGATATGCGGCCCAGTCAGATATGGAAATAAGGTACATAAGGAAAGCTGGTGGTGGAATGCAGAAGTCCAAGAAGTCATCAAAAGAAAGGAGTGCAGGAAAAAGTGGGAGATAGAAAAAAATGGACCAGGCTAAGAAGGAATACTAGCTGGCTAATAAAGAAGCTAAGGAAGGAATTGCAATAGCAAAGAACAAAACTGCAAAACAGAAAGGTCGTTGCTCTGCCAAATCCAGCTAAACGTAAAAGACAATCCGAAAATATATTAAATAACGTAGCTGGATGCTGCTTGTTGTTAAAAACAATTTATTCCATAAAACCAAAACACAATAACGAATGAGCGCTTTCGGGTTGTATACCCTTCATCAGATAAAAACATTGCATTACAATACATCTTTTAAAAGACCAACTATCCAATCAAATCTAATAAAATACCCGCCTTTTACAAAGTGTGGGCTTAAGCGGAACAACATCGTTTAACCCTGGATCTCTGTGTGCTGTCAATTCCAGGATCCACTTTGTTTCTGCCAACTCTGTATTCAACTTAATATCACCCCCCCTATTGGTCAGATGTAAGTTAACAATAACCCTAAATGTGAATTCATGGGAAGGATGTTCTTTCACATGTCTATATAGTGCATTACATTCATCTTTATTCTTAATGCTGAACAGATATGCGGCCCAGTCAGATATGGAAATAAGGTACATAAGGAAAGCTGGTGGTGGAATGCAGAAGTCCAAGAAGTCATCAAAAGAAAGGAGTGCAGGAAAAAGTGGGAGATAGAAAAAAATGGACCAGGCTAAGAAGGAATACTAGCTGGCTAATAAAGAAGCTAAGGAAGGAATTGCAATAGCAAAGAACAAGGCATCAGAAGCACTGTACCAGCTTCTGGAAAGTAAGTCAGTAGATGGCACAAAGAAACTTGCAAGGCAAAGACAAAAAGATAAAGAAGATAGTCAGACACCTTTCATAAAGGATGCCAGCAACAACCTGCTCACCAGTCCACAGGGCATCAAAGGCAAACTGAAGGAGTACGTGCAGCAGCATCTGAATGAAGAAAACCCCACAGAAACTGTACTGCCCCAGACACAGCCTATGGTGAGAGAAGAGGAGGAGCCCTCCCTAGAAGAAGTAAGAGCAACACTAAGGAAAATGAAGTCAGGGAAAGCAGCAGGCTCAGATGAGGTCAAGCAGATATGAAGATGCTGGGTGGGACAGAGAAGAAATGTTTCCTGAGGGTTCTCATAGCAGTATGTAGAGAAAGGCATATCACAGATGACTGGAGAATAAACATTCTAGTGCCAGTTTTCAAGAACAAAGGGTATATTCACAACAGTGGACAGTACAGAGGTATCAGACTCCTGTCACACTGCTTGAAGGTTCTGGAGAGAGTAATTGAGAAATGAATACGCAGAGTAGTAGAAATTAAGATGAATGGAAGATGAGCAGTTTGGATTCAGATCAGGATACAGCACAACCAAGCTGATTTGGGCAGTCCTGCCATGGTAGAATTAGTGCAAGCTATGTACAAAGACTCAATGACTCAAGTATGAACAGTGTTTGGTCTTACAGAAGGGCTCCCAGTGGGACTGGATGTGCACCAGGGTTAGCTCTGAACCCACTACTGTTCATACTGGTGATGGACTACATTAGCAAATAGGTCAGAGGGGACAGATGAACAAAGTTGCTGTATACAGACGATGTGGCATTACAGACAAACTCTGAGCAAGAACTTATTAAGAATAGGAGAACAAAAAGCAAAACTGAAGACACATGGGATGAAACTGAGTACAGATAAGACAGTGATAATGGTAGCTAATGGTGGAGTTCAGAAGAAGCTGAGAAGTGAGATAGAAGGGAAACTGGTGGAACAGGTTAACAGCTTCACATATCTGGGAGGGGTGGTTGAGGAGAAGGAAAGTTTGAATGGGGATGTTAAAGATAGAATCAGAGGGGCTACAGCAAACTGGCACAGAGTGTCAGGTGTAGTATATGACAGAAGAATGCCAAAGAAGCTGAAAAGTAAGGTGTACAAAACAGTGGTGCAACCAGTACTACTGTATGGCATAGAAGCCTGGGCCATTAAGGCAGAGCAGTTGACAAAAATAGAGGTGATGGAGATGAAGTGCTTGAGACATGTGGTAGGATGCATACTGTGGGACAGACGGAGAAATGAGGACATAAGAGAAGAAGCCAAAGTAGCTCCAATTGCAGAAAAGGTCAAAGAGAACAGATTATGGTGGTTGAGGCACATGTGCAGAAAAGTAAAAGACAGTCTAGTGAAAAAGATTTGAGATAGACAGGAAGAAGGCAAGAGGAAACAAGGGTGTCCAACAAAGAGGTGACTGATTGTGTGAGAGAAGGCCTGTGACAGTCAGGCATGGGTGTCAAAGAAGGCAAGAGAATGGCATTGAATAGAGACAGATGGTGACAGTTGACATGACACCTCGGCCCCCTGTAGAAAATGGAAAAAAGGAAGGTGATTATGATGATGATGATGATTATACTTTTTTTGATTGCACATTGCAGTGTGCTTGTTCACTGGAATGTATATACATTTTTCTCTATGTAATTAGTCTGAGCTATTCTGTTATTGCTTCTATTTCTATACTTTTTTTGTGAAATGTTTTGTACTCTCATGCACTGAGCCTGGAAATGGTCAGTATTGATCAGTGCACTACTCCTGTAAAAAATGCAAATAAATAAACTTAGGGTGTGACCAGATTTATTAAGAATACAGTATCATTGTACTGTGCAAACATAGGTTCATTCTAGGCTGTTGATTGAGTAGGTCATTTGTAGCCTGGCTACAACATCCCATTTTATCAATACCCTATGAATTGAATAACTACTACCTAATTGTGTCCCTTTTGAAGGACCAGACCCAGGCTGAGTTTTTGATTTCCTATCCGGGTTGTGCTTAAAGATGGTCAAGGATCTACTTTGTTTTATATGTAAGAGAAGTCTATTCCATAAAAGAGTGATTCTTAGAGAGGGGGAGAGAGAGAGACCTATCTGTCCAGAAGGTCATATTTTTTCCTAAGGTGGATGTTTAGTTCCTTTGTATGGGTGTTTAGGTTGTTTGTTTTTCAGATGTGTAGGTGGTCACATAGGACTTGATCCTTCAAGGCTTTGTAGGCTAGACAAGAGTCCTTCCTGACATGTCTGTATATGACAGAGAAAAGAAAAGAAATACTTTAAAATGACCTGTGTTGCATAAGGAAGATATGCCCTTGATTCTCTTACTGAGGAAAAGCTTAGGTCTTTCAAGTTGAGTCACATGTTTAAACAAATACATATAAAAAGGGACATTTTATTATATTAAGGAGTGGATGAGGGAGGGAACAGAGGGCTGATAACTTCCTTTGACCTAGAAGATATACCCTTGGTAGTCAGTCTGGCAAAAGGGATTTCTTAATGGCACAGTGATCAAGGCATAGTCAATTATCAACGAATGTGCCTAGGGTGACAGTTTTCAAAATTATGTTGTCTATATGGCAATTACATGGTTGTCAATGTTTGCCAAAGGACACAGTACTTTATTTCTTGACATTTAGCTTAAGACAATGGTCCTGGCACCACTTGTTTGTATATATTAGGCTGTCCTGGAAAATCTGGAAGTTAGCTGGGGAGTTTATGACAGGTCCGAGTTTGTAGTCATACTCGGCCATTGTCTGGGCTGGTGCATTTGGCCTTAGTGGCCTTGGAGAGAGCCTTAGGACTTGCTCTCAAGTGATGTTGGAGGTGTTGGCATGCTAAAATGTAAGGGAACATATGGCTGAAATGCATAGCTTGAATAATGAATCTGAGTTGCATGCTTCCAGAGCAATGGATTCTAATATGTATCAGTTACTAAAAAAAATGTAAATGCGGTAATTAAAAGTGATATTAAAATGATTAAAATGGAAGTGTGAATGTGCTGCTGTTGTAAAAAGAACTTCAAACTCCTGTTGTAGAATGTTTAAGAATGCCACTTGGTGCAGAAATCAAGTTTATAACCTTTTCAGAGTTTGGAGCAATTACTTAACCACTGGCTGTGTTTGGTCAGCTAAGCTTATACAAGAGGTTATCAAAATCATTCCCTATGCCTCAGAAGCTGTTTTTACATCACACTAGGTGAATATGTGGGAAAAGCAGCGACACGCTGGGTGGGGGCAATTCAGAGACACAGTAAGAGTGACTCTGGTAACCCAAGAAATTCTGCTGCATGCATAATATGGGAAATGGTGGTATAGTAACATGGCAATGAGCAAAAGTATTAAAATGAGGGCAACCCTGAATGAAAATGACAGTACATAATGCCAAAGACTTATTCAGAAATATCTATTTATACACACACACACATATATATATATATATATATATATATACATATATATATATATATATATATATATATATATATATATACATATATATATATATATATATATATATATATATATATGTGTGTGTGTGTGTGTGTGTGTGGAGCCTTTACAAGCCTAGCCCATAGAAGTACCCTGGCATCATACCGCCTGATGTTAGTTCCCACTGCCTCTATCAAGTAGAGCCACTGGAGTGATTTCCGGGGTGAACTTTCTATTTCCCATCCATTCATCAAGATTTCTCTTGAAGAGGGCCAATGAGGTGCTCTGCTAGACATGTATGGGAAGTCTATTTCAGAGCATGGTCAGTCTCTGGGTTATGAGCCTGTACCTCCAGCATGTTCTGTTGATTGTGGTAATGAGGTTGAGATCTATGGAGCATGTGGTGTGGAGAGATTGGGATTTCTTTAGATGTAGCATTTCTAACAGAGCTGGGTTAGACATGGCTTTGTAAGTCAAGCAGAGATCACCTCTTAGTAAACGATATGAGAAAGAGAATAGCTGGAGTTTTTTGAGTCTGTCCGTGTAGGACATGTGTTTAAGGCCTAGGATCCCCTTCATGAGGTACTTTTGTGGCCTTTCCAGCTGTTGCATGTGTCTAGTGAGGTGCATGCCAAATGGGGCATTATACTCAATGATTTGCCTAATGAGTGAAGAGTAGAGAGAAAGATGATGACCTCTTTCTTCCTGGATGCAAAACCCTTGATAATGAGATGTGCCACACAGAAGGACTTTGTGACCAAAGTGGCAATGTGGTGGTCGAAGGACTGGTTGCTGTCAACCTGTGTCCCCAGATCTCTTATAACACCTTCAGTGTTCAGTGGGCTCCCATTGATGTGGTAATTAGTGGGAACTAAGTTTTTCCCAAAGGGGATGATGACACATTTTTTGGTATTAAGCTTAAGGCCATGGTTTTGACACCAGTCATTGGTCTCAGTGAGGCCTTTGTGTATGAAGTCTACATCACCTGGGGAGTTAATAATGGCTCCCAGATTGCAGTTGTCTGCAAACTTGGTCAGCCAGAGTCCCTCCATGTTGGCCTAGACTTCTGAGAAGTAGAAGCCAAACAGGAGAGGACCCAGGACCAATCCCTGTGGGACTCTACTCATGACTGGTCAGCATTCTGACTTGGAGTCTGCTACTTTCACACTGTGGGTTCTGTCTGTGAGCCAATTTGCAACCCACCTAGTGATATAGGGGTTGATGCCTAGTTTGGTGAGTTTATCAATAATTCCTGAGTGGGGAATGGTATCAAGGGCCTTGGATAGATTGAAGTAGGCTGTATGAACTGCCTTGACCTCATGCACAGCTCTGGTGACTAACTCAAAGAAGTCAACCAGGTTGAGCAGGGGTGATCTGCCTTTCACAAAACCAAATTGCATGGGATCTAGAGTTTGGAGATTCCCTATATCCTTGTTAATTAGGTCCATGATGATGTGCTCCATAGCCTTACATATCAGACTCATCAGGCAAATGGGGCAAAAATTCCCAGGGTCTGTAGTTGCTCCCCCTTTATGGAGAGGGATGACTGTAGCAGTGCACCATTCAGTAGGGACAAAGCCTGAGATGAGGCTGTGATTGAACAGGGCACACAGATGTGGTGCCAGTTTACTTTGTAGTTCATGTAAAACACATATACATATATCTATCTAAATATATCTATCTATATCTATCTGTATTATCTATACACACACACACACACACACACACACACACACACACACACACACACACACACACACACACACACACACACGCACGCACATGTACATATTAAACTTTGAGAGATGCTAACTGCAGAGTTTTTGACTGCAGCTACTAAAATGTGGAGTTACAGGAGACAGACCACAAAATCATGTATGGGGCAGCCACTGCACTAATAAATTTACATATGCACGATGCTGCTATCACTGCCAGTAGTCATGGTGGTGAGCATTATCACTCTCTGTGGTGCTGAATCCTCAGTCTGTACCTAACATATCATGCCTTCCACAAAACAGAAATTGTGGATCATTATCCTGTGGACATAGGCACCATACAGGAACTGATAGAAATGTGTTGCTCTCATATCCAGACTTGAGGGATACATGGAGTACCTATCTCTGTAGACACCATAGGATGTGTGGCTTTCAGAATATAAGCTAGAAATCACCTTTTAGAGATGGATGAAAGACACAGTGCATCCTAGATATCTGTCTCAAGGATATGGCATCAGTTCCTTGATACTATGCTAAAGTACATGGCGAGGAGTATATGTGTTTTCTACATTTATTATTATTTATTTATTTACATCTGTTTACTGGGAAAGTCCGAATGGACACAAGACCTTTGTCAGAGGAGGCCCGGGGAGAAAAGCTCCACAGAAAGTTACATATAGATAACATGGTATACAGCCTAGACAGTATCATTTTACAGTGGTATTATTGCAGAAAATAGATCTTATTGGTAATGCTAGATATATGGTTAATGACAACCATTAGAAATCTTTAGACCATCATAGAGAATGGTTACAACACTGCCATATCACAAATCTGGCTCATTGTTGAACATTTTTTTTGGCTTACTGTAGGTCCACTTCTGTTTGGATGTATTGGGAGTGTGATGCAATATGACACTGCAACTTGCAGTAAAATCTTCACAGTCTGTGCAATGTTACACAACATCATATGTAAGCAGTTACAACATGGCAGAGACATTCAGGAAAAGGTAGTCCCAGATACAGCAGCAAAGGAGGTGCCAAATAAGGAGACTATGAAGGAACCGGCTGTGGAAGATGAGCCTGTGAAGGAGGCAGTACCTGATGAGGAGCCTATGGAGGAACAGGCTGCAGGCAAGGAGGTTGTGAAGAAGGAAGTGCTTGATGAGAAGCCTGTGGAGGAGCTGGTTGTGAGGAAGAGCTTGTGAAGGAGCTATAGCTGATGAGGAAATTGTAGATGAGCTGGCTGAGGGGGAGGAGCCTGTGAAGGAGGAGGTAAGTGATGAGGAGCCTATGGAGGAACAGGCTGCAAGAGAGGAGTCTGTGAAGAAGGAGGTGCCTGATGATGATCCCGTGCAAGAGCTGGCTGTGAGAGCTTGTGAAGGGGGCATACCTTTCAACTGTACAGATTTTTGCAGAATGTCCAGATTTTTGCCTCATATTTTTGGTCTGTTTCACAATAAAATTGTGGTTTTCTGGTAAATCACTAGCTAATCATTCAGAAAAAAAAATGCATGCATTTGAGATTCATACTTCATAATCCTTAGAAAATCCATGCAAATGCAAAACCTGTTATTCCATCAACTTTCTAAGTTTGTAAGAACAATATTTAAAAATTGTCCCCATTTTTTTGTCCTTTGTCCCCCCATTATTTATGGCTTTGTCCAGATTTCCTGCCGTAAGAGGCTGAGCGATATGGAAGGGGGAGGTAGCTGATGAGGAGACTGTAGAGGAGCTGACTTCAGGGAAGGAGTATATGAAGGAGGATGTACCTGATGACCTTGATTAGGAGCTGGCTGCACAGGAAGACTATGCCAAAAAGAAGTAGATGAAGTATGCAGTGGCACTGACTAAGATGCAGCATCTGGTTCATTGGTATGGGCCAGACTGGAGCACTGTAACATTAAAAATGATGCATGTAAACCTACATCCAGGCTGTGGTATAAGATGGATAGACTGGCCACATTATGCATCAGACATATGCTACCCTAGTAACAGAGTACTGAGAGCAGGGCACAGTTATCACCATATGTGCAGGTGGGGAGGGCCTGAGTGCTAAGTGTCAACAACAAGCAGTTTGTCTGTGTGTGTGTGTGTGTGTGTGTGTGTGTGTGTGTGTGTGTGTGTGTGTGTGTGTGTGTTTGACTCATGTCAGGAAAAGTTGGAAGACTGGAGTTAAATGGCAATGAAGGGGGTGCTATATCCATTATTACCTGAGTGTGTGATGGTGGTCACTGCTGATGTTCGAGTGCATGTGTGCTGGGATACAGCCCTGGCAGATGCTGCTGCAGCAGTGTGCCCAGATCAGGTAGGCCAGTCCAGGACTTCCATAAGAGTTACTATTATGCAAAAAGCTCAGAATACCAGACAGAGGATATACAAAGAGATTAAGAGATAAATTATTGGAAAAAAAATACTTTCACAGGAAAAACTGTCAGAAGTTTCAAATAAAAAATTGCATTTACTAATACAACAGATTTTTGAAAAAAACAGTATATATACATATATCAAGAAACTTTGATCTGTTTGGAAAAAGAAGCATCTGAGGAAGTGCGAAAAAGGAAATATGGACATGGGAAAGAAAGAGAGATTTGATATGGTGCAATATTTATGCAAAGGAGAAAGCCAATTGAATTAATATAGAGAAAGCAGCCACAAAGATATTTAAAGAGAAATACAAGCAAAGGCACCCAGATATCACAGCAACATACCACTACACCATCTGAGATGTTATGGATATGGAAAATTTCACAATAAAAAAGTTAATATCACAAAGATGGAATGTGGAAAAGAAGATTAGTAAAGCAGAAATTAAAGAAATAGAAGATGAAGTTATGGAGCGCCTGCAAAGTGAAGGACTTAATGTAGAAGGTTCAACACAGATTACATCACAGCATGATGGAGTGAGTCTCCTGAATAAGGAGAAGCAGGAAGATCAGGAGACTTCTGAAGAAGAAATATGGACATGGGAAAGAAAAAGAGATTTAATACAGTGTAATATTTATGCAAAGGAAAAAGCAAAACTAACCAATACAAAAAGGGCAGCACCAAAGATATCCGAAGAGAAATACAGGCAAAGCAATCCGGGAATGGAAAACTTTACAATACAGAAAATAAGACCAACAAAAAAGTAAAAAAAGAGATTAGTAATAGAGAAGTTAAAGAAATAGAAATTGAGGTTATGTACCTGCAAAGTAAAGGATTTGGTGTAGGAAATCTAATTCAGAAAGCATCACAAAAGGATAGAGCAATGGATATCCAAATTAAGGGGAAACCAGTGGAACAGGAAGCAATTGGTCAGGTGCCATACCAAGATATTCTGTAGCTTTCCACAGGAAACCAGTATTAACGTTCACTTGAAGCTAGACAGCAAGGGAAGGAACAGGAAACTGTGAGTCAGCCAATGTTGAGGAGTGATAGGCCAGTGAGTTCCCATATGACAGAGCAATGGATGGCACAGGATGAAATTGAAGAGAATGTGCCACAGGAAGATGCTATAGAACTTTATATAGAATGCCCGCAGGAAGTGGAAAACAAAGGATGTGGCCTCAGTCTGGAGGAAAATGAACTAAGGGAAGAGTTGCTTGATTTAATGGGCATAGATATATTAAAATCAATGAAAGAAACAGACTGCAGAAGGTCAATAAAACCCCAAAAGTCAGAAGTCTGATAAAACAAATGAACGCAGGTTCATAGGTTCATAGGTAGGTACTAGGCTATTGGCCCAAGGGCCTACGTAAGCCTAGCCAACAAGGTTCCCTGGCTTACACCACCCAAGAAAGTTATTTTCCTGTGCCACTGTTGAGCAGAGACACAGAAGTGATCCCCAGGGTGTATTTCCTATTTCACATCCACTCATCAAGATTTTTCTTGAAGAGTGGTAATGAAGAACTTTGCTTGACATAGATGGGTAGCCTGTTCCAGAATATGGGAAGTCTCTGGGACAGGAATCTATCCCTCCAGCATAGAAAGTCAAACATCAGTAGTGGTTGTAGAGTTGTGTTGCAAGGTATCCAGCTTGTATACCCACACAGCATTCTTGACTTTGACTGCAATCAACTTGTGTGTAGTTGGTGGTATATTATGGTCATTGTATGATTTATCTATTTAACTTTTTTTTTTTTTACCAGGAAAGTCCAACAAGGACACAGCTTATTTTCATCAGAGGCCTGCAGAGAAATGCTCCAGACACATGTCTATGGAATGTGGGAAGAAACTGGTGTACCTGGAGGAAATACACACAGATGCAGGGAGGATGTGAAGACTCCACAAAGAATGCACCCCAGCTGAGAATTGAGCTTAGAAGATACACAGATAAATATAAGAGAAAAGTACAAAATAAGCAATTTATTGATGACCCAAAAAAGTTTTATAGAGAATTGGGAAATAAGGTAAAAGGAACTGCCAAAAAAAGAGGAAGCAGATGTATTTTGGAGAAGTATCTATGAAGATCCTGTGGAACACAACAAAGATGTTACATGGATAAAAGAACTAAAAGAAAGAATAAGAAGTTTAAAGATAGAGGATATGAAATGGGATGAAGTAATGACTAGAGAGATTGAAATAAAGTTAAGAAAAGCCTCTAATTGGAAAACCCCAGGCACAGATGCAGTGCCTAACTTTTGGTTAAAAGTATTAACATCTTTGCATGAAGACCTAGCCATGAGTAAGAACTATTTATGTACACACCCCGAACAGGCACCAATTTGGCTAACAACAGGTAAAACAATGTTTCTACTTAACAGTGAACCTGCAAGCTACCCTAAAAATTACAGATCAATAACTTGCCTTCTGACAACTTATAAACTATACACAGGAATTGATGCTGACAGAGTTTATAGTCATTTAGAGAAAACTCAATTATGGCAATAGAACAAAAGGGCAATAAAAGAAAATCATTTGGAACAAAGGATCATTTGTTATTAAATAAAGTAATAGTGGAGAGCTGTAAAAAGAGGAAGAATCTAAGTGGGGCATGGATTGACCACAAAAAAGCATTTGATAGTATCCCACATTCATGGATACAAGAGTGATAAAAATGTATAAGATACATTCTGCACTGATAGGCTACATTACAGTGACCATGAAATAATGGCAGACCACTTTGCAATTAAACCATGATAAAGGACAAATTATTATCCCAGGGTTAAAAATTCAAAGGGGCATATTCCAGGGTGACTCTCTGTCACCGTCGCTGTTCTGCCTTGCCCTTAACCCATTAAACTGTTTACTCACTAGCTTAGGCCATGGCTATAATTTGGCTCCTAGAAAACAACAGTCTAAAGAGTTCTCATCTTCTGTTTGTTGATGATTTAAAACTGTATAGCTCATCAGATGAGGAACTGAAAGCACAGCTGCAGGTTGTCAAAACTTTTTCAGATGATATTAGAATGTCATTTGGCCTTGATAAATGTGCAAAAGCAACCTTTAAAGCAGGAAAACTGCAGCACCAGGAAAACATCAGTTTGGGACAAGAATGTGATATAAAAGAACTTGATCAATAGTGAGTGTATAAATACTTGGGAAATGATGAAGGATCAGCAATAAAACATAACAAATGCGAATAAAACTTAGTAAGGAATATTTTAGAAGACTTAAATTAATTCTGAAAACAGCATTGATGTCTAGGAACAAAATCCAAGCTATAAACCAATTTGCTCTTCCTGTCCTAACTTACAGTTTTGGAGTGACTGATTAGCCCCAAAATGTGTTGGATAGATTAGATATTAAAACAAGAAGGATGCTTCATGCTCACCAAATGATCTATAAAAATCAGTGCATACCAAGATTATATATTCCTCATTCCGAAGGAGGGATGGGCCTCCTTGAAATTGATTACATGTACAGATCTGCAATCGTGGAACTCCACACATATCTGCTGACCTCACGAGACCCAAATGTAGTCAAAGTTTTGAAACATGAGGAGAATAAATCTAAGATGACTTCCCTGCTTAACCTAGCAGAAGCATATCAGTGTCAAGCAGGAATGGAAATCAAACCAGAAGTAGATAAAAATCAGGCAGCAACTAAATGTGCCAAAAAACAAAAGGGCCCATCTCAATACTGAAAGATTGCCAAATTCCGGTAATAACAGCCACACAGGTAAAAAACATACTCTTCAAAGCTAAAAATACAGCATGGGACCAGACGACATCCCAGGCTGTATACTACATGAACTACAGAATGAACTGGCACCTCACCTAAGTGTCATGTTTAATCATAGCCTCACCTCAGGCTTCGTGTCCACTGAGTGGTGCACAGCTACAGTTATCCCACTCCACAAGGGGGGATCCACCTTGGATCCAGGAACTACCACCCCATCAGTCTGACGAGCCTGATCTGCAAGGCCATGGAACATATTATCATGGAACTTATAAACAAAAACATTGGCAACCTTCAGACACTGGACCCCACGCAGTTTGGGTTCGTGAAGGGCTGATCTTGTCTCCTGAACCTGATTGACTTCTTTGAATCAGTCTCCAGAGCCGTGGACAAGGGAAAGGTGGTCCACACAGCCTATCTGGACCTTGCCAAGGCCTTCAACACCATCCCCCACTCTGGAATCATAGATAAACTTACTAAACTGGGCATTAATCCCTATGTCACTCGATGGGTTGCCAACTGGCTTACTGACAGAACCCACACTGTAAATGTAGCCGACTCCAAATCCAGCTCCAGACAAGTGACAAGTGGAGTATCTCAGGGTTCAGTCCTGGGACTACTCTTGTTTGGCATCTACTTCTCTGAAGTACAGGCCAACACTAAGGGACTCTGGCTAACAAAGTTTGCAGATGACTGCAAACTGGGAGCCATTACTGAATCCCCAAATGATGTGGATATTCTACAAAAGGGCCTTACAAAAACAGATGCTTGGTGCCAGAGCCATGGGCTCAAGCTCAATGCCAAGAAGTGTATAGTTATCCCCTTTGGGTAAAACCATGTACCCATGAATTGATGAATTACCACATAGATGGCAGTACACTAAACACCGAAAGTGTGATAAGAGACTTAGGAACACAGATGGACAGTGGTCTCACCTTCGATAACCACATCGCTACAACAGCCAGGAAATCCTTCTATGTGGCACACCTCATCACTAAGGGCTTTTCACCTAGAAAAAAGGAGGTCATTATCCTCTGTACTCATCCCTCATTAGACCCATCATAGAGTACAATGCCCCGTTTGGTATGTAACTCACAAGACATCTGCAACAACTGGAAAGGCTGCATAAACACCTCACTCAAAGAATCACAAGCCTAAAGCAGATGCCCCATGCTGACTGACTAAAAAAACTCCAGCTATACTCTGGGGTCTATATTATATTCTCGAAAGCCGACAATATCGAAGCTGATATTGTTGACATGAGAATAGCAAAGAGCACAACATCAAACGTGTAAATGGAAATCTCTGTATGGGGAGATTTCCATTTACTGCAATGTAGTGCGGTCTCGGAGTTGGTATATTTAAGTAACGGGGGTGCAGTGCAGCCCCCCCACGTGGGGTGTGCAGGGGGGGGCTGTTTAAACCAGTTAGGGTACTTTTTTTCTTTTTCTTTTTGTTGTTTTTATAAGTTCGATGTTTGAAGACATCGACCATATGGTGTCGATCATATGGTGTTCGATGTTTTCAACCATCAATCTTATAATATAGACCCATACTCTGTTGCATATTGTCTACTCAGAGGCAATCTCTGCTTAACATACAAAGCCATGTCAAACCCAGAGCTGTTGGACATGCTACACTTAAAGAAATCCCAATCCATCAGAGCCACACGCTCCAGGGACCTAAACCTTGTCATCACAATGAACAAAGCATGCTGGAGGGATAGGTTCCTGACCCAGAGACTCCCCATACTCTGGAATAGACTACACATACATGTCAAGCAGAGCACCTCCTTGGCCCTCTTCAAAGGGGACCTTGACGACTTGATGGGAAATAGGAAATTTAACCCGGGGATCACATCAGTTGCTAGTTGCTAGATGAGGGTCCAGGGAAGTAAATATTGTGGAAGAAATAGCCAGGAAAGTGTTATGGCTAGGCTTGTATAGGCCATAGGGCCAATAGCCTAGTACCAGCCTATGAACCTATGAACCTATAAGTGTCCAAAGGTGTCCCTGTATGTGGGTAAGTGTGAAGGTCTTACAAATTACACATCACGCAGAACAAAACACAGATGGGAAGTAGCATAGTCCTGAGATATAATGCCCTATCACAGTATTAAACAACTGAGGATCAGTACTGTTGTACAGGCCACTGAGGGAACATACCTTCAGTCAATAACTCAAATAGCCCAAGCACATGTTTGGATCCTTATAGAGAGGTACACACAAAATGCATTAAATGTAGTCTCCCTGTCCCCTAAGAAATTCGGTAATACCACAGATAATTGAACAGCATGCAAGGAACATGTGGGTTTGGGGGGAGAACTGTAAGTGCTGGGGCCCACATGGCTGGTGCATAAAGCTCCACAGTCTATAGTCTACTTCTCACACTGCTATCTGTTCCCCCACCCATTTTCTATTAGAAAACACACAAGCCACACTACTGATCACTTGTAGTGACTTACACAAAACTCTTACCATAATGACATGTAACCTGTGTTATGTGTTCCCCTGAGTCATATATACATCACGCATCCACCCCCTCCCCCTATACAGCATAACACAAGGCAGTGGTGTAGCAATGTCTTTTGGGGTTTACATACTGTATAAACCCTTAGACACATTAAACAGTCAGTGTTTGGCCAACAGACATTCATGGATTGTATCAACAGAACAAACATAAACGAGGTAGATATTAGCCTGCACCCCTACATTAATTCCCCAGTTAGCCGGCCAGGCAGTAGACCCTCAGCCAAGGTAGTATTCCCCAGCACAGTGGCAGCATTCCTTTACCATGAAACAGCAATGTAAAGAAGCATTACTGCAGTAGTGTGTCAAGCACATCATGACACATCACAAAAATACATTAGTAACAGGAGATAACACTTACCTTTCATATACAACTGCTGCAGTTACATATCCTTCATAGCATTTTACAATAGTGCTTGGTTTGCTGCTGCTCAGCAATCTTCCATAGTGCACTGATGCCAACGGTAGATGTAGGAGCTTATATTGTGCAATTACAAACCTTCTAATGTGGCATTTACTCTAAAGAGACACAATATAATGAATGTGCCTGAATCATGTTTTCCTCTTTTTTGGCTATCACCATTGCTTTCAAAGGTGTGCTGTCACCTATGTGCACTTTTCTGAACACCTACGAAGTACTTTGAGCATGTCTAGGTGCATCAATGACCCTTGCAGGGACAGCTGGAAATATACCTTACTTCTGTAGCCTGCAGGGGCACTAGGGAGCAAACCTGACATCATAGTTACCTACCTTGATACTTATTAACAACTCCATGCCAGTGTGTTCACAACTTTACACCATCATGACACACTAAGTATTTCTGTGCCAAGCAATAGTGGCACCACAACTGGTAGTGCTAATTACCCGGCCGATGTTGCATAATATGTGCTGTCAACTTCAAGGTTCATGACAGTGAGAGAGCTACTATAGTTGTATGGAATGTGACGTGATGAATGGCCATGGCTTCCAAGGGCACTGAAGGTGGCAGTACTCCCAGGTGGCACATAAAGAAAATTGAGATCTTCCTATTTCTGCTGCTTAGGAACCACCTAGATCACCTTAATGGCGACTCCTCTGAGAGCCTCCAATATAAAGTGAATGACTGGCACTGTCTTGCCAGGATAATGTCTTATCCCATTGGCATACCCCACTCAGGGGAGCAGTGCTGACACCATTACAGCAACCTGCAGAGGTGCCATCCTGGCCTCCTTAGCTGGTGGGAAGAAGATGTCAGCTCAAGGACCCTTGAGATATACTGTAAATACTTTTAATAGTCAACACTGTCCTGCAATTTGTCCCATAAGGTATTCTGATCATGTTGGGTATGTAATTAAGGAGTTCTTTATTTTTTTTTCTTCTTTTGAAATTCTAGCAGAGATCATGAACTCCTTATTTTTCTGGAGACAAATAGAGCATCTCTCTAAGTGAAGGGATGCATATGATTTATTGATATGTTATGTACTTTTCAGTAGTATTACTGCAAGTTATGTGTGCACACTGCCAGAGTGTGTATCTGTAGAAGTGGTATTATTCTATTAGAGTAGTGCATTGTACATATTACCAGGGAAGTAATTCTTATACTTGTCATATCATGGTATGTACTGATTGTAAATATTATGTCAATTTAGGTCTGACAGATGCCATAAGATTTTATAAGTATAACTGCATTATTGCATTATAAAGAAGCATCTATAGGACAGGGAAACCAACACTTTGTATTAATAGCTGCTGTCCTTCACACACCTAAAAGAATGACATATGATATAGTCACAGTGTACACAGGCATGTGCTCCTACTGTCATGGGCCATCCATATGTCCTTCTGCAGTATGTCTATTGCTCACTGACCTAATATGTGGTCTTACATGTGTGATCTGTGCATGCTGCCTAACTCAGGTAATATATCACCAGTGTGTCAGCATCTCCCTGTCAGTCTTTGTTTATGTTTTATGTTTGTTTCTGTGCTTCTGTTTTCAAACCATACCCTGATTCCATCCTTGCCTTACCCTTGCATCCTTTTACATCATGCCTTCTCTAAAAAATGGGCACATCTTCCAGAAAAAAAAGTATACCCTTTCACCCCCTCTGCACTCACATTCTTACCGCTGCTGTTTCCTTGTGTATGGTTCTCTTCTTGCTGTACCACTATTCCTACTTTCTTATACATACCTGTATAGTAATAATATAGATATAAACATTGCTGTAGGAAATTTATTGAGGTTTCCAGGCTTTTCTGTAGCATTGCTGCCTTCTTGGCTGCAGTTGCAGAAATGTCTCTCTGTCTCTCTCTCCTGCCATTTCTGTGCATGGGCTTTCTAATTAGTAGCTGCTTGGGCTGTAAAATTCCATCTAGTTAACTGATAACTGGCTTCAGGCTGCGTTGTCCTGCAAGACATATCCACTGTAGCCTGAGTGCAATTGCGATAGGCATGTTTCTGAAACCCTGGGACTGATTTTTTTACTACAGTATGTAACGCATCCTCATACTGGAGGGGATCTGTGACCCCTACAACAAATCCATGGTTATTATGAAAAAGTCCATGGCTGGAAGTGTAGGGGGTATGTGGAAGCCCCAGCTGCAAGTGCCTAAGAGAATAAAAAAGTATTTCAGTGCTATGCTATGATGCCAGTTATTTCATTAATAGCTTAATTCAGCTCGGAATATCGATAAAGCAATTTTGTATTAGAAATGTACCTCACAGGATGTGCAGTAGCAAGTCCCAGCCACCATCCAACATCGGTGAAAGTAAAGTAATATTCATACTGATGGCAGCATGAATATTCATTGTCTATTGGTAGTTTGTCTTTTTCCTTAAGGTAGTGCGATCTCGGAGTTGGTATATTTAATTTGGGAGGGGCTGTGGGGGTGCAGGGGGACTTGGCCCCCTGCAAAAGCGGTCTTTTCCGTAACACAACACGCCCATTTCACCTGTGAATCACAGAGGCCACGCCCACTTCTGCACAGATTGGCCTGTGAGGTACTTTTCTAATACAATACCAATTAAGCTATTATACCCAGGGTGCTTTAATGCCCCAATAACTTTGTTTGCTTGCAGGCATGACATCTGCAGAAGAAAGTAGTACAGTGACAAGAGCTTGGGGGAATAGAAACTTGTTGGAATAGAAGAATCAAGTGTTCTCCAAAGCCAGGCAGGCACTAGAGAAGCAGAAGCAATGGTTCATAGGTTCATAGGTATGTACTAGGCTAATGGCCCTGGAGCCTTTACAAGCATAGCCACCCAAAAATTGCCCAGGCACCGTGCCACCCAATGTTAGTTCACAGTGCCCATATCCAGAAGTGCAACTGGAATGATCCCTGGAGTGAACTTTCTATTACCCATCCACTCGTCAAGATTTCTCTTGAAGAGGGCCAGTGAGGTGCTCTGTTTGACATGAATGGGAAGCTTATTCCAGGGTAGGGGCAGTCTTTGGGAGATGAACCTGTCCCTCCAACATCGAGGTGTATAACTTAGGACCATTCACAGTTGCTGAAAGAAGTGCTTAAACACGACTGTTTAATTAAAGAACGTTTTTCTAGGATCAATAAAATATAATGACTACTGGGATGCCTGCTGAAACATATTACAAACCCTAAACAAAAATTGCAGCCATTTCATTGTCAACAGCATAGAAAGTTTTGCCAGTGCAAAAACTGGAAGTCAGACAAATAAACAAGATGTTTACTACAGCACAGTCTGGGAGGCTTTTAAAGAGGTAGCTAAAAGTAGGTATTACATGACAGTTTTCTATTTAGATGCTTTCATGCTGCAGGAATATTGCAGCTAGTAGCATTGCTTGGACCTGTCTCAATCCTTATAAATAGATCAATCCAGGAATCCGACATTCCCTCTCTCTGGAAAAATCCACACATTATCCCTCTGTACAAAGGAGGAAATTCAACAGACATTAATAATTTAGACTTATAGCAATCTTATCTCCCCTCACTAAAATACTTGAAAAATGTATTCAAAAACAATTGCTAGACTATCTCTTGCAGGAGGAACTCTTATCCCCTACACAACATTGCTTCCATCCTTCCCGTAGTACTAGCACTGCCCTTCTAACCTATATAGATACTGTCAGTACAGCTAGAGCTAAAGGCAAACTAGTCTCTTCCTTATTTCTAGACTTGTCTAAAGCCTTCAACAGAGTTTGTCACAGCAGACATCTATTTCAGATGTCCTCACTAGGTCTCTCTCACCCACCCTTTTGTGGTTCAAAACGTACCTGTCCAATAGGTACCAGTCAGTAAAATTGCACTCCGTGCTCACTCCTTACCTTCCAGTCACCACCAGTGTACCACAAGGCTGTATACTTGGTCCCCTCCTCTTTAACATTTTCACCAACACCCTCTATACTTCCACACAACAGGCCACCCTAATATAATACTCAGATGATTACACTCTTATTTGCACACCTGACAACACGGCACACCTCCAAAACATTATTCAGGAGTTTTTTCAACTAAAGGGTGGCGAAAGCCACATAACTATGGGCTAGGCTTATAAATGCCCTTGGGCAGATAGCCTAGTATGAACCTATGAACCTATGAACAGACACTGAAACATAGCTTCATAACTCACAACTCATGCTCAAACCAAAAAAGACCAAACTACTACCCCCCCCCCAATCCCTGTCTCATGAAAAAACAAAATTTAAAGTCCTTTCTTGATAATACGACATTGAAGTCACTTCTCATAGTAAACTATTAGGTGTGATAGTTTATGATAATCTTATATTTGACCTGCATATAGAAAATTGCATAAAAAACTATCAAAAACTAGGGATGCTATACAGAGCCAAAAACGTTCTCACTGAAGCAACTAATACCACACTGGCCACTACTTCTCTCCTCCCCACTCTTCATTATGGCGCTCCCACCCTTACTACCCTACTGGCTTCACAAAAATTAAAACTTGAACAATGCTATAACAAAGTTGCTAAATTTGCAGCGCATACCCCTTTGAGAATCCACGACTGTATAGCACTGAAAAGCCTTAAATGGTTAGAACTGCCACATCAACTAACATATAAACAACTACTTGCCACCTATAAAATTATCTAGCATCTTTCTGCCTGCCTGTCCAGCACTAAAAAAAAAAATTCTACACAACTATGTCAGTCATTGCGATCCAGTGACCAAAAACTCCTGTTTGTCTACAAACCTAACAAATCTGCTGGGCATTATCTGTACTTGTACAAGGTTGTTAAGGCTTGGAACTCCTTGCCTGTATTGATCAGGTCTATACCCTCCCGCCTATCTTTCAAACCCACTCCGAAAGACATCCTAGCTAAAATATGGCTCTGTTTTTGCTCAAAACCAGGATAAATTATAACCCTAAATGAGAACAAGTCCCTTTTCATTCCGTATACCTCCTTACTCTCCCTTCTTTACTTACTTCCTTACTGCCATCTAATTCTCTTCCATGACTTTCTCTCTAAATATACCATAACCCTGTTTTCCCTCACTTCATATTACAATTCCTGTTTGTATTAGACTAACTTACCTTTAATTTCTCTACAAACTGTCTAAAAGTTCTCTAACTATTAAATGATTGTCATATACCTTGTATCAATTCTTAACCAATGTTTTTACATCATCTCTAATTTGTTATAATTATTTAAACTGCAGATGTTTGTATTTTATTTTTGAAGATAGTAAAATTGTTGTTCTTAAAATGTGTTGTGATAATATGGAGCTTTTCTGCTTCTGCTGAAAATGGACTTCTACCCAGACTGACTTCCCCAGTAATCAAATGTCAATAAATAAATAGAAACACAACCTCTGTTAGACAGTCATGAAGCTAACAACTGCATGGCTCTCCAGATAACTTTCATAGGTTTATAGGTAAATAGGAGATTACTACGCTAATAGCTTAAGAGCTCTTACAAGCCTAGCCAATATAACCCAATTTTACTCAATATATGACCTCTAGGGGCAAGAGGGTGGAATGGATTTGTACCTAAGCATTGAGTATCATGGACAGGGGCAGTCTATAAGATACTCAGTGCTTAGCTACAAGGGACATAGGCACTACCCCAGGTGTGAATTTGTGATTCCCCATCCACTGTTCCAAATTGCTTTTGAAGAGGGCCAGGGAAGGGTTCTGCTTAATGTGAATGGGAAGCCTGTTCCAAAGAAGGGGCAATATCTGAGACACATATCTGTCTTGTTTGAATCATTGACTACGTTTATCATCTCAGATTTTAGATGTGTGGGGCTTCAGGGCAATTAAGCTTATCTACCAAAAAAAAAAAACTTTTAATGCTAAGTGAACCCCCAAAAATACTTGCCATAAGGCCTTTTTCAGCTATGTTAGGAACCTGGGTGGAAACTCACAGATATGCTCAGAATTAGTCCAAAATGATACAAAAATCACTGAACCCACAGACATTGCCAACATACTGGCAGACAGGTTCAGTGCAAACTTCACCCCCCTCTCCCCCCCTAAAGGAGAGATAACTATCCCAGCCGAGTGTAGCCTCCCGGACATCTCAAATGCGCAGGTGAAAGCTGCTCTCTCTAAAGCTAAAAACACAGCATCAATGGGACCGGATGGTGTCCCCGGCTGTGTGCTACACGAGCTAAATGAGGAAACCCGCACATATAGCAGGCAGCTGTTTAATCAGCCTTACCACAGGATACGTGCCCAAGGAGTGGCGGACGGCAACTGTGGTCCCACTCCACAAAGGTGGCGCCTCACGGACCCTGGTAATTACAGCCCATAAGCTTAACAAGTCTAGTCTGCAAAGCTATGGAGAGGATCATAATGGAGCTCATAAACAAAGATATAGGGGACTTGCAGACATTGGACCCGACCCAGTTTGCTTTTGTCAAGGGAAGATCATGCCTTTGAACTTGGTCGACTTCTTCAAATAGTCACCAAGGCCATTGATGAGGAAAGGCAGTCCATACAGCCTACCTTGCCTACCTTGCAAAGGCTCACAATACCCCACTCGGGTATTAGAAAAACTTACCAGCTTAAATGTAAACCCATATGTCACAAGATGGGTTGCAAACTGGCTTAAGGACAGAACCCACAGGGTTAGAGTTGCTGGCGCTGTGTCAGACTCGCCGGTCACAAGTGGTGTCCCACAGGGTCGGTCCTTGGCTCTATTGTTTGGCATCTACTTCTGTACAGGCCAACATGGGAGGACTTTTGCTGACAAAGTTTGCAGATGACTGCAAACTGGCGCCATAGTGGAAAGTGCATCGGACACTGATATCCTTCAGAAGGGACTCACAGATAGCTGATAGCTGGTGCCAGAGCCATGGCCTGAAGTTAAACCAAAATGTATAGTCATACCCTTTCGGAAAAACAAGGGAACCCCAAGCTACCATATAGGTGGCAATCCACCCCACACAACAGAAAGAGGTTATCAGGGGGGGGGGGAGGTTGACAGGCCTTTCTTTTGACACTCACATTGCTAAAGTGGTTAGAAAGACCTTCTACATTGCCCACCTGATCATGAAGGGATTCACATCCAGATCTAGTGAGGTCATTGTTCCCCTGTACTCTTCACTTATCAGACCAATGATGATCGGTACAATGCCCCATTCGGGATGTATCTCACCCGATCTGCAGCAATTGGAGAGACCCCAAAAAGTTCCTCACCAAAGGATAGGATAAGGACTCCAAAAAATCATATGCTGCCAGATTGAAGAAACTCCAGCTCTATTCAGTCGCATACCGTCTGCTCAGAGGTGACATGTGCCTGACATACAAGGCCATGTCCAACCGGAATTAATGGACATGCTCCACCTCAAAAAATCCAAATCCACCAAAAATCCAAATCCACTAAAACCCTTAAACTGAGCAGCGACTTAAACCTTAGGGGCGTGCTGGAGGGATAGATTTATCACTCAGAGACTCCTATGCTGTGGAATAAAATCCGGTCCATGTGAGGCAGAGCACCTGTGACTCTGACTCTGTTTCAAGAAATCTAGACCTGTGGATGGGAGATAGGTTAGTTTACCCGGGAATCATCTCTGGGTCACTGCTGGACAGAGGCACAACAAACTAATGGGCACAGTATTTTTTCATATAAGGGGTGGCGTAAGCCACAATAATTTGGGCTAGGCTTATAAATGCCTTAGGGCAGATAGCCTAGTATAAACCTATGAACCTATGAACCTATGAAAAAAAAATGGAATTGCTATATTATTCAAGTTATTTCAGGAAACTGGAGCAAACTACCTTATTCTATAATGGTATCTAGAAACAGCTCAGTACAAAAATCAGTTTGACAAATGAGTTGATAAGCATAATTACACTATTAATTTGAGGGAGTTGATACATTTCAGTCAAATGGTCTAAATACTGGATCAGTAAACTATGAAATTATTTCTAAAGTGTATATAATTGGTCATAACATGGACTCATTAGTGAAAAGTACTTGTTGATTTTGCCTTCTAGTAGCTTCACCTGCACTTTACAAATAACCTTCCATTGTTCCCATGCCTGTTTCTTTTTGGTTCATTTATAAAAGTGGTATCTTGCATTTACAGCCCTCTTCAGGCTCTTTGTTTTTTTTTATTATCTGCAGTAGCACTGACAATATTTGCAGTTCCCATTCAGGTTTATGGGTTCCCTGATTAGACAAGCAGTTGTTCCTTCGTTGACAAATGGAAGGGGGTCAGGAACAGACTTCAAAAGAACATATTTCTGTACAGTATGCATTAAAAGTTTTAATTTTCTCATTGTTTTCTATAAAACTGGCAGTAATATGTCATGATGATTGTAAACATTGCCGAGTTATTACTCCCTGACCAGTTATAATGTTGATACTGGTATTGTTCAAGTATATAATGTAATGTGTCAGTCCAAAATATGTGGAATTTGCCTTTGCCTCAAGTCATGGATATCAAAAGTTTTATTAGTCTTAATACATTTATCCAGTTAATATAATAAAATTAGGTACAGATGCCACAAGTCAAGGATAACAAAAGTTTTATTAGTCTTAATACATTTATCCAATTAATATAATACAATTAGGTACAGAAATACATTTTTGGGGAACTGTAATTCTGGCCAAGTTCCTTGAATTTTTTTAACAACTTACCTAGCTGTAGTGTGTCTTGCTGAAGATGCATAGTAGACATTCAGCAGACAATGAATTGTCTACAATTTTAAACAGGAATACATGGTTTGAATAAAATACTTGATAATTACTGAATTTGCTTACAAAAAAGGTATGTGCCATCACACCTCAGCTGCTTATGTTTCTGAATTACTCAGTGATCCCATCATGAGCTTAGTAACTCAAGCAGTGTACACAGAGCACAGCAACAAAGTCTCATAATATGATTTTTATTATATGATGGAACAATAATGGCAGAGGGGTCCCAGTACCACCCAAAGTTACAGCACTGAACTGATTACAGGCCATCTGAAACAGAAATCGCACTCCTAGAAATGCCAGTAACACCTATGGTAATCCTTATATTTTGGAGCAGTAATGGGGATAGGGAGTCCTGATTACGCAATCCCACCCAAAGTAACAGCAATGACTGAACTGACTGCAAGCCATCTGAACTACAAATGTTAACCACAGAAATACCAGTCATATCTAGGATCACCACCACCAAATGAAGGGCTTGAGTATCATAGTATTATAGCATCATAGTATTATAGTATGATAGTAGAGTACTATGTTATCAGTCCAGAGGGCCTTTTTAAGCCTAACCATTCTTCCTAACAAAATTGGATACAGATTGGTTCCCAAAGGTTTTGTGGGGGTATATATACTTGGGTATGGGTGGCTGAGCATTTACAAGCTTCCTCTATGTAATAAACACTTAGCTGCTAGACATGTGTATGGTTCCTCATCCACTGAGGCAAGTTTCACTTGAATAAGTGCAGGGATGAACTCTGGGAAGCCTGTTCTAGAGAAAGGGGGACCTCTGAGACACATACCTGTCCTTCCAGCATGTCCTATTTATGTTGCAGGCAAGGTTTAGGTCCTTGGATTGGATGTTCCTGATACCATTTGTTTTATGGATGCGCAACAGGCCCCATTTGGGGTGGACTGGAGGATGCTTTGTAGGCTAGGCATAAGTCACCTGTCAGCAGCTTGTAGGAGGATGAATATAAGGACAAGGCTTTGAGGCATTCTGCAGAGAACTTGTTTTCCACACCACGTTTTCTTTTTGTGAAGAATCCCTGTGGATGCTCCAGTTGTTGCATATGCCTGGCCAGTTACATACCAAAAAGGGCATTTTACTCAATGCCCAGTCTCATGAAAGCAGAGTACAATGGAACAGTGACATGTCTAGATCTAGATGCCAGTACCCTGCTTATAAGTTGTGCAACATAGAATGATTTCCACACTACAGTAGACATATGATGGTCAAATGCCATATCACTGTCTGCATACATTTCCGAATCCCTGACTACAGAGTCTACTTTTAAGGGTACCAAAGTAGTAGTTTGCTGTGGTGGCCATCTTTCTGAAAGATACTGTGATGCATGGTTTTCCACTGAGTTTTAGACTATGACTCTGGCACCAGTTATTAGTCTTTTTCAGGCCTTCTTGGAAGATATTTGTGTCTTGGGGGGATTTGATGCCTGCAAGTGATTTGCATTCATCTGCAAATTTGGTCATCCCGAGGTCCTTGATAGTAGGCTTGACCTTAGACACATAGATGCCAATCAGGACCAGCCCCAGCATTAAGCTCTGAGGCACCTGCTAGTAACCAGTCTTTTTGTGGATGTAGACTCCCCATATTCTAACTTCTACAGTCATGTCTGTAAGCCAACTGGCTATCTAGAGACTGAGGTAGGGGTTTACACCTAGTTTTGTGGGATTTTCTTCAATGCCAGAGTGGGTTATTGTGTAAAATGCCTTGGCCAGGTCAAGGTAGGCAGAATACACAATTTTACTTCAACCATTGCTTTGGTAACCTTCTCAAAGAAGTCCACCCAGTTGAATAGGCAAAACCTGTGCTTGTCAAACTTGAACTGATTTGACAACAATGTCTGTAGTTTGCCTATGTCGTCATTTAGGATATCATAGGATCATAGGAAGTTACTAGACTATTGGCCCTGAAGCCCTTACAAGCCTAGCCAAGAATTTAGCTCATGTTCTGACAAGTCAGCACCTGATACCCCTGTCCAACAGGGACACGAGTGGAATCCCAGAGGTGCATTTTCTGTTCCCTATCCAGTTATCCAGGTTGCACTTAAAAATGGTTAATGAGGTACTCTGCTTGACGGGGACAGTGAGTCTATTCCACAGAAGGTGGAGTTTCTGGGACACAAATCTGTCCTGCCAACAAGTCCTACTGATATCACAGACCAGGTTGAGGTCACAGGTGCGGGTTACTTGAGTGGAGCTTGACGTGTAGATATGCAGCAGTCCCATTGAGGTGGGGTTTGAGATTATTTTGTATGCCAGACAGAGGTCACATGTATGAGACTGAGTCAAGAGACAGGGCTTTTAGCCTAGCTGTGCAGGGTAGATGTTTGAGGCCTTGGATTCTCCTGGTGAGTAACCTCTGTAGTCTTTCCAGCTGTTGCTTGTGCTTTGTGAGATATATGCTGAAAGGGGAATTGTACTCAATAATGGGTCTTATAAAGGAAGAATACAGGGATTTTATGACCTCCTTGTCCCTGGATAAGATACCCTTTTTAATGAGTTGGGCCATGTAGAAAGCTTTCCATACAATGGAGGCAACATAGTGGTCAAAAGTCAGTTTGCTGTCAACCTGGCTACCCAAGTTCCTCACAACTGATTGCATGCTTAGGACCTTGTTATTAATATGATAATTTGTGAGGATGTCACTCTCCCCAAAACGGATAATAATGCATTTTTTGGCATTCAGTTTGAGGCCATGTTTCTGGCACCAGTCATTTGTTTGGGTGAGACCCTCTTGGAGGATGTCCACATCACTAGGGGAATTGATGACAGCGACCAGCTTGCAGTTATCTGCAAACCTGGTCAGCCATAGCCCACTGGTTTTGTCCTGCACCTCAGAAAAGTGTATCCCACACAACAGGGGCCCCAAGATCGATTCCTGGGGTACACTGCTCATTACGGGTCTACTTCTAGAGGTGGCTTCCCCTATTTTGACTAGGTGGAATCTGTCAGTAAGCCAGTTTGCTACCCATCTGGTAACATACGGATTGATGCCTAGTTGAGAGAGTTCATCTATTACACCCAAGTGAGGAATAGTATCAAAGGCTTTGGCCAGGTCAAGGTAGGCAGTGTGCACCATCTTCCCCTCGTCCATGGCTTTGGTGACTGTCTCAAAGAAGTCAACCAAATTTAGCAGGCATTACCTCCCCCTGACGAAACCAAACTGTGTGGGATCAAGTGTTTAGAGATTGCCAATGTCCTTGTTAATGAGGTCCATGATAATTTATTCCATGGCCTTGCAGATCAGGCAAGTTAGTCTGATGGGTCTATAATTTCCTGCATCGGTGGACGCTCCACCTTTGTGCAAAGGGATGACAGTGGCTGTCATCCACTTGGCTGGGATGAAGCTGGTACTTAGGCTTTGGTTGAATAGGGTGTCTAATGGTGCTGCAAGTTCCTGCCTGAGTTCATGTAGGATGCAACCTGGGATGTTATCAGGTCCCATGAAGGCTGTATTTTTTGCCTTTGAGAAGGCAGTGATGACTTGCTCCCTAGAGATACGGGGAGAGGGGCAGGTGCTGGGGATGTTCTGATTTACTGATTGGGGGGGGCAAAGGGGTGAAGTTTTCACTGAAATGTGTGCCAGCAGGTTGGCTATATCTATGGCATTTGTGTATGTGGCGTCCTTGACCACCAGTTCTGAGCATATGTGAATGCTTCCTTTGAGATTGCAGACATATGTGAAGAAGGCCTTATGATTGTCTTTAGTAGATGTGGCCAGTTTGGAGTCTGTTTACTTTGGAAGACTTCACTAGTGCTCTTATTTGCTTGGTCATGCTAAGGAGAGATTGCTTCCAAATAGGCACATGCTCCTTATTGGTCATGGACAGCATTTTTTTCCTTTTATTAGAGTTTATTTATTGCAGCTATGCACCAGACAGGTTTACTCTTCAGGATTTTGTTCTGTCTGGTATTCCTGATTCCATGCAGCTATATAAATGCTCATATAGTACTTTGGTGTAGGTTTGGACATATGTGTCAGTTCTTATGGAGGAGGAGGGGGCTGTGAAACTGTTTATATCTTCCCTCAGGAGGTTGTAATCAGCTTTGGAGAAGTTTTTTTGTTTGACCCTAGCTGGGGGTGGGGAGTTGAGGGAGATAGTGACTTCGAAAGTGACCTATTTGTGGTTGGATCTTACCAGGGAGGATGACACTGTAGGGATGCTACAGTGGTTACTCATGTTGGTTAATACCAAGTCCAAGATATTATCACCTCTTTTGGGGGTGTTGAACAGCTGGTTCAAGGCATTTGCACTGACGAAATCAAGGAATCTCTGGGCATTTGTGTTTTGGCATGAGTAGTTCTTCCAGTCTATGGTTGGATAGTTAAAGTCGCCCAGGATTAGGGTAAAGGGTTGAATTTTGATATATTCAAAAAGGTCCATATAGGTGGAGTGGGCATCTTGAGCCAAAGTTGGGGACCTGTAGCTAGCTATGATTTGAATAGGGGTCTTGTCAACGGTTAACTGCACCCAGAGTTTCTCCTGTGTGTTATACAGTTTGACCAGCCTGGAGGTGTGTGTCTCTTTAATATATATTGCAACTCCACCTCCTTTTGCTTTGCTGCCCATGGTTTGGGTCTGAATGTATGATAGGATGAGCAACCTGGTATGGCTGGGGTGCTCTCCGCAGCTTTGAACCAGGTTTCTGTGATTGCACAAATGTCATCATCTTCCAGGGTTGAGAATGCTTGCAAGAGTGCAGTTTCATGTTTAGACTCCTAGTGTTTAGCAGCATGACCTTTAATTTGCATTCTGAAGAAATTTTCATTTGGTAGTTTTGATCTCATGGCATTGCTTAAAAAAGGCACTACGGGGAGACAAGAGCCTTTGCCAGAAGCCTGATTATTCTCTCCATAGCTCTGCATATCATGCTAGTCAATCCTATGAGTTGATAATTCCCTGGGTCTGTGGATGGCCTACCCTTGTGCAGTGCAATAACCATTGCAGCCCTCCATTCATTTGTCAGGAAGCCTGTTGGAGGCTGTGGTTAAATAGTGATTCTAGTGCACCCAATAGTTCATGTTTCATGCTATTAAGGAGGCATCCAGGAATATTGTTGAGACCCATTGATGTAGTGTTCCTGATCCTGGGGAGCACCTTGAGTACCTGTTCTAGTGATACATACCTCTAAACTGTACAGATTTTCACAGAATGTCCAGATTTTTGCCTCATATTTTTGGCTCATTTTTTTATAAAATTATGGCTTTCTGGCAAATCAGTTGCAAAGCTTTGAGGGTTGAAGTCAGAAAATAATGACAGGCATTTGCGTTTCAGACTTCATACCATTCAGAAAATTCATGCTAATGCAAAACCTGTTATTCTATCAATTTTCTAAGTTTGTAAGAGCAATATTTAAAAAGTGTCCCTATTTTGGGGCCTTTGCACCCCCATTACTGATGGCTTTTTCCCGATGTCTTGCTCTAAGAGGTTGAGAGGTATGTAGTGATAGTTGGGAGAGTTATGAATGTGGGTATTTACTGGTGGGCATCTGGTGGGAAAAGGGGTAGGGGTAAAATTGGAGCTAAAGTTGTCAGCCAGGAGGTTTGTTATATCTGCTGGCTCCATATAGATGGCACCATTTACAATTAATTCAGTGTATTACTATGGATTGCCTTTGAGATTACAGACATAGCTGAAGAAGGCATTGTGATTGTCTTTGACCTGGTAGGCTAACTGTACCTCAAATTTGGCTTTGGTAGACATGATTAGCCACCTAAGTCACTTTAGTCTGATGAGGGATTTGTTACCTTGCTGGTCATTGAATCTGCAAATTTTTGCCATGAATTTCTTCCTTTTGTTACACAACCTACTGATGCTGGGATTCCATCAGAGCAACTTGTTTTTGGAGTTAATCCTGCACTTAAATCTGGGCAGGCACAGCTGTCTCTATGCAGCTGTTAATATGATTATACAGGATTTCTTTTGTGAATGGATAGGTAGTGGTGTTCTCAGGATTTGTGGGCTTGAAGTTTTGCCGGGATGTCACTTATTATTAGGAGGCTTGCAATTCTATAATTCCTAAAAATACAGGGTTAGCCAGCATCCCTGGTTTTACCTCTACTTCAAAGGAGACAACTTTATGGTCTTAACTGACCAGTGAGGACATTACACTAGGGAGGATGCAACATTCTGTCATATTTGTGAGGGCTAGGTCAAGGATGTTTGCACCCCTAGTGGGTGTACAGACTAACTGGTCCAAGGTTTTTACATTTACAAAATCCAAGAATCTCTGGACCTGCATGTTATTGATTCATTCACAGATTCATAGATTATTTATTTATTTTTATTTTTATTTATTTTACATTTTGTTGAGCGGGATAGTCCGACTGGATACATGTCCATTTTCAGCGGAGGCCCAGGGAAAAAAGCTCCAGAGGTGGTTTCATATACAATCATTACAATGTACATATAGATCAGGAGTCATCATAACATTATACAAATAGAACACATTTTACAGTCTAGTTAAATTTATACAAATATAACGCATTTTATAGTCCATTTAGATTAATACAGTCTAACCATCTTCTAAACTGTCTTAACAAAGATACTTGAGTACCACTTACAGACATAGAACTAGTACACCAGTATACATGAAGATTTAGTCAGGCTTGGAGCAGGGTCATATCCAATGAGACTTGAAATGCTCCTTGAGAGCTTTTTTAAATTGAGATAGGGTGGTATCTACGATAATGTTAGCAGGAAGGGAATTCCAAATTTTGCCAGCAGAGTTGGCGAACAGGGAATCAACAGTTGAGTTGTTGGATTTGATGGTTTGCACTAATAGTCTATTGGATGACCGGAGTGATCTGGAGTTGGAGTGGGGATAGATGATGTTTTTCAGGGCAGGTGTATTATCTAGTTGGTTAAGCGCTTTGTGAGCCACAATGAGTTGATTATACTGAATCTGCCTGGGAAGTTCTAGCCATCCGAGATAATTTAGATTTTTACAATGATATGTCCTATAGGGTAGACCAGTTGCAAATCTTGCTATGTTGTTATAGCAGCTTGAGAGTTTGTTAAAGTCAGTTTTATTTAGGCTGGCAAGTAAAAGTGAAGCATAGTAGAGTGTGGAGAGTAGGAGGGAGCGGGCAATGGAAGTCCTAGCATAAGGGGTAAGGAATAGCTTTATCCTATATAGTGAGCCCAGTTTTCTGTTGTTTTGATTGTTTTGTTGATGTGCATGTCAAACTTAAGACTTTTGTCTATAATGACACCTAGCAGTTTTTTATGGGCATCTGGAGAGATTATGGTACCATTATTGGCCTTAATGGAGAGAGATAACGCCGGGATCTATGTGTGGGGGTGAAAAGTAGGAGTTTTGTTTTATTAGGATTTAGAATAAGACAGCGAGTGGCAAGACAGTTCTCTACTAGTTTAAAAGTACTCTGAGTTATTGATAGCAGCTCTGTTTGTGAGGTGCCAGTGCAGATCAACGTTGAGTCGTCTGCATATTGAATGCAGATGGCTTCAGGGATGACTTTGTGGAGGTCATTGATAAAAATGGAAAACAGAAGTGGTCCCAGGATAGACCCCTATGAGACACTTAGAGTGTTGGGTAGGAGGTTTGAGAGTTTGTTGTGCCATAAGACAGATTGAAGTCTATTGTTCAGGTAGGATTCAAACCATCGGAGAGAGTGATTGTCTAGGGACATTGTTGCCAGGGTGTTGATGAAAAGATGGTGACTGACCATGTCAAAAGCCTTGGACAGGTCTAAGAAGAGGGCTGAAGATAACTTGCTGTTATTCCTGTTATAGTTTATAGCATTAGAGAAGGTGAGGAGAGCTGTGGTGGTACTATGATGTGTCCTGAAGCCATGCTGTGAGTTAGCCAGTAGGTCGTTTTGGGTTAGAAAGTACAGGAGCTGTTTATGGATGCATTTTTCCATTATTTTTGCCAGAGGTGATAAGATGGCTATGGGTCTATAATTGGATAACTCAGTAGAGTTACCACCTTTATGGAGGGTATAACACGAGATATTTTCCAGATAGAGGGGACTGAGGCTTCTGATATGGACCGATTAATTAGAATGGAAATGGGGTACGCTATGGTATCTGCAGCTTTTTCCAAATATTCTGCTGGGAGAAGGTCTGCACCTAGGGCAGTGGGTTTTAATTTTTTGAGTAGTGAACGAATGAAAGATGTAGAGACTGGTTGGAAGCTAAAGGAGGGCTGGGAACTGGGAGTGCTGTCCAGTAGGTTAGAGGAGATAAGGGGTATTTGGCTAGCAAGGGCTTGGATGGTTTCAGTAAAGAAATTATTAAAGGTGTTAGCAACATTTGCTGGTAATTTATCAGTAGTAGCTGAGGGAGGTGGAGTACTGATTTGACCTGGGTGCAGTAATTTATTTATCCCTGCCCAGAATTTTTGGGGGTTATTTTGGTTCCTTTGTTGGAGATGGAGGTAGTAGTTTATTTATCTAATAGACTAGTTTGTTTTGTCTCATTTCTTAGTTGTCTAAATTTGGTTTGGTTTATAGGATCTTTTGTAGCACGCCATGTTGCCCATGCCTTATTTCTGAGTGTGATTTTTGTTTTAGTGTCTTTAGAGAGCAACGGGGCAGCTTTTGTTTTTACCCTCATGGAATGAATGGGAGCATGAGCATCGAGGATGGTGAGGAATTTATTATTAAAGTGGGAGACAGCTTCATCTAGGAGGAGGTGCTTTAGGGCAGCCCAGTTGCATGCCTTAAGTTCATCCTGAAACTTACTAGGATTGAAGCTTTTACTATTTCTTATGGTTCTGTAGATGGGTTGCTGAGAGTAATTGGATTCATGCTTGCAGATAAAGGTAAGAAAGTGGTCGCTGAGGTCATCAGGGATGGCACCCGAAGAATACATTTGGGGGTGGCTATTGATTAGTATCCAATCTAGTATACTATCTTTTTGGTTAAGTTTTTCTATCCTGGTTGGGGGGGGCTGGATATAACCTGTGTGAATCCATACAGGTTTACATGAGTGGAAGGAGATTGAGAGGAACAAGTGTTCCAGTCGATGTTGAGGTCTCCTAGTACAAGCTAACCATTAGAGGATGTCTTCTAGGGAACTGGTATTATACCCTGGTGGTATATACACACACTATATTTATGCTTTTGTTTTTGTTAATTTGGAGCTTGGTAGCAATTATTTCTGCCTTACTGACCTGGGGTGGTTGATTGGGGTCTAAGGTGACATTTAGTGTAGATCTGAAGACTATGGCTACCCCTCCCTTCCTGGTGGAGCGATCGAGTCTAAGTATATTATACTCAGGTGGTAGGATTTCATTATCTAAGGTTGTTGGTTCAAGCCAGGTTTAAGTTAGGCATAGAATATCAGGGGATTTGACTTATATGAGGGCATGCAGATTGTGTACTTTGTTATTTATGCTTTATATATTTAGTTGGCAAATCAGGAGGGAGTCGGGGGCCTTATTAATAGATAGTGATTCATCTGGGTTAGTAGTAATGGATGTTGCCTTATCTAGGGTGGCAGGGCCACCCTAGATAATATTAGTACTAGGTTAACTGCTCTTGTGGACCATTTTAAGCCTAGTCAGTTAACCCATGTAAGAATCAAACCTTGCTCCTTGTTCCTGTAAGGTAAACACCTTAACAATTTTCACACAAACAGCAAAAAGGTAAACAAACCAATGAATCCAAAAAGATGTCTCGCACCAGTTGCAGGCAAACGTTTTATTCAAAATAGTAGTGAAAGCTTGTAAGCGCTTTCGTCTCAAGTTTAAAACAATACTAGAACTTCATCAGACAAGCTAAAAAGAGCTAAAGCTGCATTTAAATAAAGCAAGGCATATTACATAATTTCCTCTTTGCAAACTTAAAGGGAAATCATGCATTTAACCAAAGGCTATGGTCCTTGATATCAAATGTAAAAATGTTACATGTTGTTACACAGTGTAAACTTAAATTACTAGTGTAGTGTTAAAAACATATAATAAAGGCATATTAGAACATATTAACCATTTCATAAATTTATACATATGATTATACTGGTGCTTCAAAGGGCATGAAGTTAAGCACTTATAACATACACGTTCCTATGTAAAAAAGACTTCAAATTGAAAATTGTATCAACATTTATCATACCCATTCAATTCTAACTAATATATTTTCACATCTCTAAAGTATGTCATCATACTGAAATGGGCAAGACTGAAAATAAAAATAAAATAAAACTGCGCTAAATGCACTGTGTTCAGGTCAGTGGGTCAAGATGTAAACTTGTGTGTGCATGCATTCTAAGTTAATTCTAGGTTCATAGTCACATGAATTGTTATAAAGCAATGGACATCCACATTTGAGAACAAAGGGATGTCTTATCTATTTAACGCCTTAAGCTTTAAAAGGCTAGATATAGATAAGTGATCGTTTAAACCTGACCAGTGTGGAATCTAGCCTGATCTGTCAAAATAATTTGGCTTTTTCTAACAGGTAAGGCCAGGCTCCTCCTCTTAATGAAGGAGATATGGTGTCCAACACAACAAACTTGAATTTGTGGTCAATGTATTGATTAATGTGTTTTGCCAGAGCATTGACTACACAATGGTCTCTAATGTTTTGAAGGTGTTTCCCTACTCTACTTTTTAGTTTCCGCTCCGTTTTGCCAATGTAAAAACATGGGCAAAACTCACAGAGGGCACAATAAACTACCTTTTCAGAATTACAGTTAAATTTGTCCTTAATCTTTAGTTTCATGTAGTTTATAGTGGTTTTGTTTCCCTCTAATATGTAGGGGCAAAACTTACATGAACCACACTTGTGCATATAGTCTAACTTATGTGGTTTGTCTTGGTGTTCTAGTAAGGATTTCATGTTCTGCCCTTTACAGAAAACACAAGTGGGTTTGTTCCCCAAAATGGTTCTCAAATCTGTTTCATTTGTTAACAGTTTCCAGTTCTTTTCTAGGATGTTCTTAATAGAGTAGGTGTCAACTGAAAATGTAGTAAGAAAACAAGATTTAAACAAGCTAGTATCATTTGTCTCTGTCGTTGAGACAACTTGAGGTAGATTCAGTCAATATACTCATGGTGGAATAAGGGATGGAATGGTCACTATGGGGAATTTCTGTGTCCAGGAGGGGAGTAAAGTAGATGCTGAAATGCAGTGGGATGTAGCCTTATGTGTCACATTGGGTGTTGATTTTGTAGAAGGCACTTGAGGTTGCTGAGGATACTTTTTGCTAGTGCAATGTCTGGGAGGTCTTTGTGCCTTAGTACAGCCTACGTGGGTCTATGTTTCTGGTCCCTACTATGTGGGATGGGTGTAGACTGTTACCGACAACCTGTTTGTTATTATAAGTGCTTGTATATGAGAGCCTTGTCTTCAGTGACATTATGTAACTACATCTCACACATATTTAAGAATTAAGTGGTTGTCAGTAAACTTGAGACTATTGCTACATTGCTTCAGGACACTCATACCCACCAGCCTGGCTGCAGAGATAGCAGGGAAGTGCATGTCCATGATGACAGATCCTAATTCATAAGGGTGGTTTTCAGTTGGCTAGCTTGCTTACTGTAAGAGTATAGACTACAATCAGGATTATCAAGGCCAAACTCATGGGGAGGTGCCCCTCAGTGAGCAAACTTATAGGTTTGTAGGTTCATGTTTATACACTAGGTTAATGACCACCAGGGGCTTTATAAGCTTAGCTGTACAATCCAACCCAATTGGGTCTCTATGCATTATTGGCATTTATTAGAAGAAGGCATGTTAGGGTGGGAATGTTGGTTTAGACATTGCTGTCTGCCTCTGTCTATCAGAAACATGGGGGCCAGACCCTGGGTGAAGTTCCAATTTCCCATCCTTTGGTCAAGGTTACACATAAGTAAGGATAGGGATAGACTCTGCTTTACATGGATGGGGAACTTTTTCCAGAGCATGGGGATCCTCTGAAACACATATCTGTCTCAACAACATGTCTTATTTATGTCACAAGCAAAATGTATGTTCTTGGATCTAGTGGTTCTGATGCTATTCATTTTATGGATGTGCAAAAGGGCCACCAGAACTGGATCCGATGATGCCTTGTATGCCAGGTATAGATCACCTCTCAGTAACCTGTATGAGATAGAGGACAGAGATAGGGGTTTTAAGTGTATTCCATATAGGACAATGTGATTATACCCTGGAATCTCCTGGTAATTAACCTTTATAGGCATTCCAACTGTTGCATGTGTTTGATCAGGTACATGCCAAAGAAGAGCATTATACTCAATGATGGGTCTTATAAGGACCAAATAAAGTGGCACTATGACTTCCATGGACCTGGATGCCATGCCCTTACTTATAAGTTGGGTGACATTAAATGACTTTTTACTACCTTGGTCACATGTTGGTCAAAGGCCAGATTACTGTCTACATATGTTCCCCAATCCCTAACTAGTGGGTCATTTCCTATTGGTGTTTTATCAATGGAGTAATTAGCCTGGTGGCAGTTTTCCCAAAAGGCACTATAATGCATTTATTGGCACTGAGGTTTAGTCTGTGACTTTGGCACCGGCCAATTGTCTGCACTATTCCCTCTTGTAAGATTTTTATGTCATGGTGGAATCTACGACAGCTCCCAATTTGCAGTCATCTGCAAACTTGGTCAGTCAAAGGCCCTTGACATTAGCCTTTACCTCTGAGAAGAAGATGCCAAACTGGAGCTGTCCCAGCCCAGAACCCTGATGTACCCCACTGGTCTCTTAGTGGAGTTGGTATCACCAATCCTGACTTCCTGGGTCCTGTCTGTGAGCCAGCTGGTAATCCAATGAGTTATGTAGGGGGTTTATGCCCATTTTGGTGAGCTTGTCATCTACACCTGAGTAGGGTATTGTATTGAACAGGTGAGTGGAATGCACTGTTTTTCCCTCATCCATTGCCTTGGTGACCTTCTCAAAGATGTCCACCCAGTTTAGTAGGCACAGACTTACTTTGACAAAGCCAGACTGGGTTGGGTCCAGTGTCTGAAGGTTTCCTATGTCTTTGCTGATCATTTCCATGTTAATTTATTGCATGGCTTTGCATATTAGACTAGTCAGACTAATAGATTTGTAGTTTCTGGGGAAGGTTGATGGTCAACCCTTGTAAAGTGAGATAACCATTACAGTCCACCATTCTCATGGTACAAAGCCTGAGGCTATAGTTGAAAAGTGACTCAAGTAGTCTTGATAAGTCATGTTTCTAGCTGTTTAGGAGGCATCCTGGGATATTGTCAGGGGAGCAATGAGGCTGTGTTTTTGGCCTTAGCAACTGCTGTCAGGACCTGCTCCCTGATAATAGTTGGGGGGGGGTATGCTAGTAGGTATTTCATGGAGGGAGGCAGGGGAAGTGGGGGGTAAAGTTTGAGCTGAATTTGTCAGCCAAGCAAATTTGCTATGTCTCTGTTCTCAGTAAAGGTGGCACCATTGACCATCAATTTGGCTCACTGATGTGTGCTGCCTTTGAGATTTCGAACAGATCTGTACAAGACCTTGTGCCTGTCTTTAGACTGTAAGGCTATCTTGCCCACATAATTGGCCTTGTTGGATTTATTTAGTTCTCTTAGTTTCCTGTTTAGTATAATTAGAGAGCTCCTATCATTATGGTAGTTGCTCTTCCTGATTTTAGCCATGACTGTTCATTTTGTTGTATACCCTATTAAGGTTAGGATTCTACCAGTGTAAATTGTTTTTAGAGTTTGTCTTGGGGTTGCTTCTAGTAGGTACAGCAGAATCTATACAGCCCTTTACATGGTTATACAGGGTCTCTGTGAACAATTCCCCATAGGTTGTTGTGAACTCAGGGTTCAGAGCGACATTAAATTTGATAAACTATCACTTGATAGGGTGGTTTTTTTTGGACTGGTTTCTAACCGTTACATGTTTTGCTGAGGTCACTGAGTTGATTTTTATTTTGAAGGAGGAAACTTTGTGATCCAACCTCAGCAGTGAGGATGTGACACTGGGGATGGAGTGCAGTGCTGTCCCATATTGTTGAGAACAAGGTCTAGGATGTTTGAACCTCTGGTGGGTATGTGCATACTATCTGGTCAAGGGTATAAAGTCCATGAAACGTTGTACTTGGGAGTATGAGCCAGTCTATGTTTCCCATTCTATGGAGGGGTAGGTAAAGCCTCCCATGAATAGGGCATTTGGTTTAATGGTGAGTGCCTCCAGTAGGTCTAGGTACAAGCTATGGAATTCTAGGGACACAGAGGGTGACCTATATCTTGCTAGGATATGGTATGGGACTTTGTGTATGGTGATTTGCACATGGATAAATTCCAGGGCATTGTTCTATTTAACAAACATAGAGTTATGCTTGTTGTTACTATAGATTGAGACTCCTCTACCTTTTGTCCCTGTCTGTGCAGCTGATGGTCTAAATGTGTGGAAGGCACTGAAGCCTTGTACTGCCAGAGTACTTTCTGTGCATCATATAATGGAGTCCCCTCTGACAAGAGTCCTGGTTAATGTGTTTGTTTGCTTAAGGGCTTTGCTCTTGGGGCACCACTACGTGTAAAAGTACATATGGTGTTTAGTGTTGGTGAGTGCTTTAGAGATTGCTGAGGAGAGGTATTGCTGTTTACTGGCTTATGAAGTCTTTTAAGTTTAGGAAGATTGCTTTTTAGTGCCCCAGCATAGGTTGGTCTGTCTGTAGTGGACACTAAGTGTGGTGGATGTTGTTTGTGTGTTTTTGGCAACCTTGTTTGTATGTGAGATTTTTGCCTCCAGTAAAACTGTGTATATGCATCTCTGTCATACTGTGTTTTTTTTTAAGGATTAAATGGTTGTCTGTGAACATGAGGCAATTGCTGCATTGTTTCAGAATGTCCATATCTGCTAAGCTGGCTATGGAGACATTGGGAAATTGCATGTTCTTGTTGTCTGGACCTGTATTTGGGTGGGCTACTGTAGGCCGTGAACTGGGTTATACAGAGGTTTCTTTGGGTGGTCTCTGGGGTTTGACACTACACTAGGTTAGATTGTGCTAAGATTTGATAGTAGTGCTGTTTAATTTTCAGACTACCTGCTGTAATATCATCTCTGCACAATTTATTTTAGCCACACTAAGTTACAAGTTTCAGTTCTAAGGGACGTTTTATAGATACAATTTACTTTCTGGGCATTTGTGTCTGTGCAGGGCATTGCCAACCTCTTGATATAATCTCACCAAGAAAGATTGTTTGTGAGTGTAATGCTACAACAAAACTTAAACTACCATGACAAGGCAATTTCAAGTATTAGGGGCCTTTAGAATGATTAAAGGCAAAATCAACAAACAAAGCGGTAGTACTCTGAACAGTTAACCTAAGTATAAAACAATAAAATAAATCTATCTGCCAAGGACGACACAGGATTAACTCAGGACACCCTCAGAATGTGATGAGGGTGCCAAGCAGTTGGGAGCTCTGGGAAAATGAGCTGGAGACAATTTGTGGTAAGGGAAGTTTACTCAAGTGCAGTACTGGTTTGCTGGATGGGCACCTAGTATTATGGATACATGGAAAACAATGAGCAGGAAAGTACTTAAAACAGGTTATACAATAGACAATAGCAATGAAAGGGGGGAGGTAGGAACTTGGAAGTCAGATTGATATCATTGCTAGAATCTCCTTGTGTTCTGACTGAGAGTGCTTCTCAAACAATCTGGAAATACAGAGCTGATAAGTATATTTTTGGCACTTTGTTCAGAGTTCTGCACTGTCTATTTTTGCTTGACTGAATTATTTATATAGTTGATGGCATCATTTTCTGATCTGTGCTGAATCTTTTTCTCCCAGCCTATTGCTGTGGTGTTCTTAAAGTTGGTAAAACTGGTCTAACAGCTTTTGTGTTATCTGAATGTCTCAATGCTTGCTGGTATAAAAATACTCCTTTTTTGTAAATTCTTGCATATCATTGCTAGAATCTCCTTGTGTTCTGATCGAGAGTGCTTCTTAAACAATCTGGAAATATAGAGCTGATAAGTATATTTTTGGCACTTTGTTCAGAGTTCTGCACTGTCTTTATTTTTGCTTGACTGAATTATTTATATATTAGCTGGCATTGTTTTCTGATCTGTGCTGAAACTCTTTTTTCTTACCCTCCTACCCTACTGCTGTTGTGTTCTTAAAGCTGGTGGCTCTTGCAGTGCCTGCCCCTACTGTAAATTTGATCTGGAACACTCCACCCAGCCCCATCGCTTTACCTCATTCTACCTAATACAGAGATAGTTTGGGAAGGCCAAACCCCTTAGTCCCTTAACCTCGAATTATTTTCTGTCCCTGATCTTTCCCTTTTTACTTTATAAAAAAAGACACTTTAATCATCTGCTTTTATTTTTCTAATTTGTGTTTCTTCCTACTACTCTGTTACTTCATCTTGCTGTACCTTTTCCTGCTAATTGCTGCCTGTTCTCTAAAGTGTTCAACTGCATCTTTTCTGTTGCATTTATTATGGCTTGTTTCTAGCCTGTCTAAATTAAGTGTTATTCTTAAGTGTTATTCTAAGCTTTTAGTTTTGGTTTAAGCACTTGGGCTTTAGGCCCACCCCTTACCTCTCCCTGGCATTTCTCCCTCTGTTTCTGACGAATATGGATTGACAATTTCCTACAGTTTCTCCTGCCAGTCTGGTTGATATGGGCATCCTGACACAGTGTAGCAACTGCCTCATGTACATGGACAACCATCTACTACTACCACCTAGGAATACAATTTGTGAGAGATGCAATTACATTAGGAACCTAGAGTCCAAGTTCTCTCCCCCTCAAGCCAGTATATCTGGCACTAAAAAGGTTGTCAGCACAATCACTTCACCTCAAACACCACCCACACCTACACAACACACTCCTACATATGCGGAGGTCCTCCATATAAACATAGTCAAACAAAGGAGACTTCCGAGGCAAAAACACATGGGATCTCCACAACCCTCCACACCACATTCCACGCATAGTCCACACACCTGTGCCTCACAACCACTAAGGCTTCACCATAAACCCAACATATTAGTCATAGGAGACTCCATTGTGAGACACACAGATGTGTCTCTCACTAGGCTGGATAAGGAGAAAGTCATGGTTAGTTTTCTGTCAGGTGCCAGAATCCACCATATCACACACACACACTCAAGTCTCTCAACAACAGGTACTGTTATGACTCTGTCATAGTCCATGTTGGCATGAATAACTTGAGACATACCTCTCTGGACTATATGAAGAGAAACATGATTGAGCTCACTGATTATGTGTCCCAGGCAGGTATGTCCCTAGCCTTAAGCAGCATTCTACCATCACCTAGAATGATGCCTCAATACAAACAGAAAATGATTGACTTTAACAATTGGCTTAGTTTCTGGTGTCATCCCAGGGGGATCCAGTACCTGACAGCCTGGGAAGATATGATAGACAGACAATGATACTTTGTCAGAGATGGCCTGTATCTGTCTCACCTGGGCTTCAGGCGTCTGGCAAAGGGTCTTGCCTCCCCATATAGTACCTTTTAAATAGCTTTACAGCCCCCCATCCCCACCCCCGTAGGAACTGTCACCAATATCCAAAACTACACCAAAGCATTATACAAGCATTTATATAGATGCATGGAATCAGGAATATCCAACAGGACTAAATCATCCTCTGCAAGGAAGAGTAAACCTGTCTGGTGGACATCTGCAATAAATAAACTCTATAATAAAAGGAAAAAATTGCTGTCCAAGACCAAGAAGGAGCAGGTGCCCAATTGGAAGCAATGTCTCCTTAGCCTGAACAAGCAAATAAGAGCACTACTGAAATCCTCCAAAGCAAACTTCGAGTCCAGATTGGCCACATCTACTAGAGACAATCATAAGGTCTTCTTCAAATATGTCCGCAAACTCAAAGGAAGCACCCAGATCTGTTCAGAACTGATGGTCAAGGACACCACATATACAACAGCTTGCAAGCCAGATCTCAGCAGTCATTTGTCTGAGGCAGGTCAGCTTGGACTCAGGTTTTAGTGGGGGGAGGGGAGAGGTGGGGAACAGGTAGGGTCAGGATAGGTAGGAGAGTTGAGGTGGGCTGGGCTGGGCTGTCCTGGGCAAGGATTGAAAAGGCTGGGAACAAAGCAAATCAGTCTTTTCGATCTCTTCCTTGGCAGCTTGTTTGTTAGCTTTGATCAACTGATCTGTGGTTCCTAGTGTGTGTTTGAACTACGCGGGTGATCCAAGAACAAGGTAGAGGCCTTTTTTGTTTGTTTTGATTATGTTACTGGTGTTTGAAGCTTAGGATATTGTGCTTAAAGGCATGCAAACAGTTTGAGATAAGTTGGAGTAATTTTGAATTACTTTTTGTGTGTTACAATCGTTTTTAGTTTAGAAGGCCTGTATTTCTGTTACAAGCAGGATAGTAATTAAGTTTGTACTGGTAAGATATCAAGTAAAAATTAGAGCACCAGAGGGGATTTAAGTAGTGTTTAACCAGGGATTTTTATTGATTGAATTAAAGCTTATTTAAAGAGAGAATGATCAATGGCACATAGTCCTTAAAAGGCCTGGGGTTAGACATGAGACACAGGTAGTTTTTATTAAGCTTTGGTTGAAAAACAAATTTTGTACATAAGGGGATTATATAGTATGGCTTGCTGGCAAGGCAGCTGAGGCCTATGGTTAGTCACATGGCCGGCCCTGGAGCTGAGGCTTACAGTTAGCCACATGGCATGGCCTGAGAACTGAGGTCTGCAGGGAACTGCATGGCAGGGCCTAGGAGCTGAGGCCTGCAGGAAAACGCATGACAGGGCCTGTGAGTTGAGGCCTGCAGGGAACCACATGGCAGACCCTGTGAGCTGAGGGCTGAGGCCTAAAGGCAGCCACATGGCAGGGCCTGTGAGCTGAGGCCTGCAAGTAACCACATGGCAAGGCCAGTGAGCTGAGGCTTGCAGGTAGCCACAAGGCATGGCCTTTAAGAGGATCAGAAAAAAATGGGGACACTCAAGGGCATTTTTTCATATACTATTTTTATTAATGTGGGCCATTGACAATACATCTGATCATGAATGATTATACACATAGTTTAAAAGCAATCTGTAATTCTAATTAAAGTAATCTGTGACCCTAACGGAAGTAGTCTGTGATCCTAGCAAAGTAGTCTGTGATCCTAGCTAAAGTAGTCTGTGATCCTAGCTAAAAGTAGCTATAACTAAAGTAGTCTATAACTGTAACTAAAGTAATCTGTAAGTCTAATGTATTGTTATAAATTATTAAGGGTATTTCAACAGTGTTAAGGGGATTAAGAGAGAGGTCAAATTTCAGTCAGAACAAAGGAAGTTCCTGTAAATCGCCTGCAGACAAGGCCTGACAGGTAGTCACATGTGGCCTGTGAGTTGAGGCTCATCGGTCGTCACATGGCAAGGCCTGTTGAGGAAAAAAAACAAAAACAACCATTTGGGTCAATGGTGAGTCAATGGGATAGAACAGATGGGGGTGCTGGGAGGTGTTATCAGTACAATTTGGGTCAGTGTCAGAATCAGTTTCAATGTAGATTATGCATCAATGCATGGCATGTGGTAAGGGTTACCACCCAGCCAAGACATGTTTTTGTCTCTCAAATCCCTATAGCAAAAGCTTCTACTCGCCATCCCCCTTGAAATATTCCAATAAAATGTTTTTGTGAATCATGTTATTAAGTATTTTCATTTTATTGATGATCTTATTTTTATATGTAAAGGGGGTAGAGAAAAGGTACAAAATTTTATAGAGTGTTTAGATAATAACAGATTCTCTTTTAAATTTGATGGATTACAAGTGGTCAGAGAAGTTAATTTTTTGGATCTACATCTTAAAGGTAATTTAGATGGGACAATTACTACATTTGTATGTAGAAAAAATGGAAGTAGTAGTGAATTCTTATTTGGAACTAGTTGCCATCCATTACATTTATTAGCCTCTTTACCATATGGAGAATTTCTCAGTTTAAATAAATTGTGTAATGATGAAGATGGATTTATGAAGGAAGTGGTGGATACATACAGGATGTCTATCCATAGACGTTATGATAGAAAAACAGTTGATGATGCTATATGTAGGATTGTACGCCATAGAAATGGCACAGACCTCGGTGCTTATGAAAAGCAGGATGATGATTTATACAAGCTTCTTCCCCCTTTTGTTAATAATTGCAGATTTTATGAGAGTAATATTAAAAATGATAATAAATATATCTATTTTGTTACTATTTATAATATATTGAGTTAGGAAATAAGAGAAAGTTTACATTATTATTGGCCTATGTTATTTAGTGATGAAGTTTTGGCAAATAACATTCAGAATAAATTGTCAATCTCATATAGGAGGAGTTGAAGTATAGGTGATTTAATTGTACATAGTAAATTTTAGGCACCAGAGCCTAAGATTAATAATCTTTCACTACATATGACAGGAACTGTTGCTTGTGGCAACTGTTCTATCTACCCACTTGTTATTAACCATTTTAGAAATATTAATGGGGTTAATTTCTGTCCAAATCAAAAGTTTTCTTGTAAAACTGTAGGTGTTGTCTATATTTTGAAATATCCGTGTGAGAAGTATTATATAGGTGAAACAAAGAGGATGTTCAAATTAAGAATTCAGGAATATGTGAGGGACATAAAAATAATAATATGGATAGCCCTATAGCATTACATTTTAAAAATTATCATGATAGTAATTTTAAGGCTTTGAAATGTAGCATTTTGGAATATGTTTACGTGAATTTGGGAGAAATGGTACCAATTAAGGATAAATTATTATATAAAGAGGCTCTATTTATCTTACAATTTGCTACCTTGTTTCCTAGGGGACTCAATACTGAACTTAATTGGCAATACTTAACGAATTGTTTTTTGGGTGGGCTGTTACTTGTGTATAAAAGTGTATGTGATTTTGCACGTCTATGCACTCCCTGAAGGCATTTGCCGAGGTGGTAGAGTGGATTAAACTTGTTTTGCTGAGCTTTTGTAACCATTGTGCTTCCTTGCTTCTAGAGACAAAGACTGGAATCTTTGGCATAAGCACAAAAATCCTTCTGACCTTATAACCTACAGATGTCTTCACAACCAAGTAAAGGACCTAGTTTTTAAGGACAAAAAAAGGCTACTACCATAATCTACAAAACCAAAACAAAAACAACCCAAAACAGTTCTGGAGCTCAATCAACAACCTACTTTCTCCTGGATCAAACAATAATCCCTGCCCAAATCCAGAAAAAAAAAACATTGAAATAGCCGCACTCTTCAACAAATATTTCATAGACATCATAGCTAATCTTACCACCAATTTCCCTCATAACCAGCATAAACCATCAGAGCCCCCATCTACAAATACCTCCTTTCCTCACTCATATAACTTCTCTCTCGCTCCTATCCCTACTGCCACAGTAAAGAAACTACTTCTCAGACTAAAACCTTGTACTACTGCCCCTGACAATCTGACCCCAGAATTCCTTCAAATAACTGCAAACTCCATTGCCTATCCTGTCAGCCTACTTCTTAAAAGGTCCATTAAAGAGTCTTATGTTGCCTCCATTTGGAAAAAGACATTCATCCTCCCACTGCACAAAGGGGGTAACAACACAGGCATCACCAACTTTAGACCCATCACCATTCTTTCTCCCATCTCAAAAATCCTAGAAAAATGTATCCACAACCAGCTCCAAAGCTTTCTACTCAGCAATAACCTACTATCACCATCCCAGCATGGTTTTAAACCTGGGCATAGTACCACTACAGCTCTCATATCGTTTTGTGACTCTGGGCTACAGACACCAGGAAACTTGTCTCCTCTCCATTTCTTGACATTTCCAAAGCCTTTGATACTATCTCCCAGTCTCTTCTTCTTATAAAACTGTCCAACTTAGGAATCTCTCCTTCCACCCTACACTAGTTCACTAACTACCTCACAGACAGGCAACAAGCCACTAAATAGCTACACTCTTTCTCTCCTTTCCGCAACACCACCACTGGAGTACCCCAAGGACAATGACTTCCACTCTACTCTAACCCATGGTACACTCATCCAATACACAGATGACTCCACTATCATCTGCACTGACAGTTCTTCACCCAAACTCCTGAAACTTACCCAGTCAGCTCTTAGCTCCACCAAAATATGGATGGCTAAGAACCACATTGCCTTAAACCTAAGAAAACCAAATTAATGCTATTTACCCCTAAGACGTCCACTAATGCAAACAAAGACTCTTTTACTGTTCTCTCCTAAGATAACACTACCATTGAGGTAGTCACACATACTAAACTCCTAGGGGTCACTATAGATGAACACATAACCTTTGACTTGCACATACACAGCAACATTAAAAAAACACACCAAAAACTAGGTATGCTATACCGCCACAAAACTTCCCACACCAAAAACTAGGTATGCTATACCGCCACAAAACTTCCCTAAATTACTCCTCAAAACTATCCATTGCCTCCTCCTTCTTGCTCCCATCACTTTTCTATGGTGCTCCTCTCTTCACCAACATACAGGCCAGTCTTAAATCCAAACTAGACTCATGCTATAATAAAATTGCCAAGTTCATAACAAATAGACAACATTTCTCTCACCACTGCACCTCTCTGCGACTACTAAACTGGCTGGAACTTCCTCAACATCTTACATACATACAACTAACAACTGCCCACAAACTAATATTCAAACCATCTACCTGTCCTTCTCTTTCTTCTGTATTCATCTTATACCACCCTAACAAACCTCTCTGCTCTGAAAATCAAATGATTTTACAAGTAGGAAAACCTAACCTTTCCACTGGTCAAATGCTCCACTCCATTTCCACTGCTAGACTATGAAACTGTCTCCCTCTCCAGCTCATATCCATTAGGAATGCTTCCTTCTTCAAAAAATCTTTGAGACAACATCTATCCTCCAAATGGCTTTGCTCATGTGCTAGCTCCTTAGAACCTATGATCTGACATAATCTCTCTCCTGCTATTCCATTCCTTCAGTAAAAAAGGTAGTGTTTGACTGTATTAAAACAATATACTGTGAAACTTGTTGTAGTATTCTATTCTGTTGCTGTTTACTATTCAAATGTATGCATTATTTTAAATCATTGTTCTTAATGTTCTCTATTCTAATGTATGTGTTATTCATTATGGAGCTTTTCTCCCTGGGCCTCCATTAAAAATGGGTACCTTTGGCCCAGTGGACCTTTCCAGTAAACAAATGCAAATAAATAAATAATAAATAAATAAATAAATAAAATGTATCCAGATAGAGAGGCAGTGGCTTTTCTAGAAGAGGGATTCACCAGAGGCTTCAGGATACCAGCAAAAGGTAGGAAACAAGGGGGTGTGGTTAAGAACTTGAAGTCAGCAGAAGAACATCTAGACATAGTTAGGGCAAAGCTAAATAAGGAATTAGAAGTGGGCAGATTGGCAAGCCCATTTTCTTGACCACCCAGAAGGGCATTTAGAGTTTCACCTATTGGTGTAGTCCTCAAAAGGCGGCCAGGTGAATTTCTTCTCATTCATCGCCTATCTTATCCAGGAGGGAATTCTGTGAATGATTATATAAATGATGAAGGGACTTCTGTGCACTATGCTTCATTAGATGAAGCTGTGAGGAAGGTCAAAGAGAAGGGGAGAGGGGTCCTCATGGCAAAACCTGACATAGAGTCTGCTTTCAGACTTTTACCCATTGCTTCAAAAGATCAGGGGTTGTTAGGCTTGGTATTCGAAGGTCAATATTACATGGATAAGTGCATGCCTATGAGTTGTTTGATTGCATGTGCCACTTTTGAAAAAGTTTAGTACCTTTTTACACTGGTTGGTGGCACAGAGACTAGAGGAGGACAGTGTCATTCATTACTTGGATGATTTATATTCATCGAGAAGGAAGACACAGGGTAATGTCAACAAGCACTGGATACATTTAAATAGATTTGCAAGGAGATACGGGTACCATTAGCAACAGACAAAACAGAGGGCCCAACAAACAGATTGTCATTCCTAGGCATAGAAACTGATAGCTGGAATGGTCAGTGTAGGCTTCCCATTGACAAGGTACAAAAGTTACGATTAGTTTTAAGTCAAGTGTTAAGTCAGAATAAGATAACCCTCAAACAGTTGCAAGAATTAGTAGGGTTGATGAACTTTGTATGCAAAGTGATTCCTGTCAGGTGTTCATTTATGAGGAGCTTGTCTGCTAAGGGGTCTAGGTGCACAAAGCCACACCACCAGATTAGGGTTTCACAGGGCATGAAGGAGGATTTAGGTGTGTGACTGAGTTTATTATCAGATTACAATTGGATAGCAATTTGGCAGGAGAGAAACAACCAACTTCCCCTTCAGTTGTTTACAGATGCAGTGGGGGGAATTGGCTTTGGGGGCTATTTTTAAGATCAGTGGTTCAGTGCAGCATGGCCAACAAGTAAAAAACAGGTTAAGCATTTCAATCGCACAGATGGAATTTTTTCCAGTAGTGGTTGCATTGAAAGTATGGGGTGCACAAATGAAAGATAGAGTGGTTTGGCTTCGCTCTGATAACAATAGCTTAGTACATATAGTCAATAATCAGCTGGGGAGGGTAAGGGGGTGTTAGGCAGGATGATGAGATATTTTACTTTGAAGTGCTTAATGTTAAATGTTACAGTTAAGGCACAACACATTCCAGGTGCTGATAACTCATTAGCAGATTCCCTTTCGTGTTTGCATTGCCCCCGGTTCCAGTTGCTGGCTCCAAAAGCCAAACCTTCTCTGGTTTGAGTGCCAGATCATTTATGGGCTTTATGGGCAGATGAGAATGGTGGCTAATGTGTAATGCCCTCAGTGGAAGGACAAGGGTAAGGTACAATAAATGCATACAACAATTATTGCAGACCAGATTATCCAGAGGCTGGCAACCAGTATGGCCAATTCCACCTCACCAAATCAGGGCCTACATTTTTGTAATGAAAGAAAGAGGATGGAGTTTGGGAAGGGCAAGAAAAACATTGTCAGCTTTGAGTTGGTTTCATCAGGCTTTGGGTTTGAGGGATTTAGCTAACACATTTCAAGTACGGATAATGTTTAAAGGCTGGGGGAAGCAAACACCCAAGAGGCTTGACAAGGGGTACCCCATAGGTCCAGCTGTATTACGTAAACTATGGCTTGCTGTTTCAGATGTTTGTTTTTCTTCTTATGAGGTAGCATTATTTAGGGCTGCCTTTTTGTGGGGCATTAAGATGGTCTGAAATTGTTCAACCAAACAAGAAGAAAGGTCAGTGGGCAGTCTTGCCTTTGGCACATGTACACGTGCTTGGGGAGGACATTTGGATTTATGTGGCTAAATCCAAAATGGATCAAGAAGGCAAAGATCAGTGGGTAAGGGTGGCTACCCCAAAGTGTTTCAAATGGGAAGTGACTTAAGTGGTGCTGGAGTACAGCAACTATAGGGGTATGTTGGATGGTCCATTCTTTTGCCATCAGCAAGGTGAACCTCTTATACAATGCCAGGTGAGAGCAGTTTTAAAGGAGACAATTAAGTTGAGTGGCTTAGACACAGATAGGTATACATTACATTCTTTTTGGATAGGTGCAGCCTCATACGCGCATACAATGGGGGCTTCACAGGCTGACATTATGAGGATGGGCCGGTGGAAGTCCAATGCTTATAAAAGCTATGTAAGGTGTAAGTGATTTTAACTCTTGTCCTTTGTATTACAGCTCACACATCATCGGACTGAAAATACATCTGAATAGTTGGTCATTCTTTTATTCGGAGGCTCTATCTCTGGGTCCAGGGCAGGCTGGTCTTATCCATCCAAAGAGGAAAATGAGCTTCTTGTGAAGTGGTTTGGTTTGAGGTATCAGGAATGTGGTGGCACCATCTTAGGGCAGTATTACAGCAAGCAGCAAGAAGTGGTAAACTCCTACAGCCAGTGTTGCATCTAGGGGGTAATGATATTTGTCAACATCCAATAAAAGCTCTAATTGGTGTGATGGTACAAGAGCTAAATTATATGCATGAATGCTGGCCACAAGCAATTATTTGTTGGTCAGAAGTGGAACAGAGAAGAAGATGGAGGCTGTGGAAAGAATGAGGCGGAGAATTAATAATTCTATGGATAAGACATTAAGGGACATTAATGAGTTGTACATTCCTCACCCTGACATTTGGGTCTGGTGGCCAGACAGGTATGATAGGGATGGGGTTCATTTATCTGAAGAAGGTTTGTGGGTTTTTTATAAGGAATTGCAAGCAAGTTTAGCTTTGAAGGGCATCCACTAAGAATAGGATGAGATGTGCTGGCGGAAAGGAGGAATAGTCCTCCCTTCTGTGGCGGAAGGCAGGAAAAGTAAGGGAGGCCAAAGTAGGTGGGGGGGGTCACAGGACTCTTTAGCTGGACCTTCTGCAGGCCAGATAGCCCCAAGAGATTGTTGCCATGGGACATATCAACTCAGAAATGGCTCCTTGGCAGATTGTAAGGCGGCCCAGAGGAATTGTGGTGAATTGTGAAAAGTTGTTATGAGGTGGGTATGATGAATCAGAAGGGCCGGATATTGACAGTGCTGTCTGTTGTCCTGTAGGTTAGGGAAACACTATGAAAGAAATAATAAATGGCCTCACTGACATTCCTGCCTTGTGCACATCTCAATAATTGGCTTCTATTAGAAAAAGGTTATTGGCAGTAATGGGCAATAAACACATGCCTGCAGCTATTTAATCCATTTGAAGTCTCAGTGTTTTTTATTGAATATGTAGCTTGTGGTAACCTTGACTTGTTAAACATGCAACCTTGATACATATGTTGACAATGATGCAACGGAATGACAATGTTCTGAGCTGGTCATATGAATATGGCTCAATGGCTTTGATATGGATCATTAAAGGTATTATGAACAATGTGTTGAATGTTTTATGTAAGTAACATGTGAAGGTTATTCTGTATGCATCAATAGCAAGTAAGATAGCTTGTTACCTGGCATAGAGTGAAGAGCTGTAACAATGTCCCTTGTCTGTTGCCACAATATTAGTTTAGCTTGAAAAACATGCTTAATTATCTGAAGATGAATGGGGTGCAATATTTATCTAAACACTGTCATTTTTTTGTGGGGCGATGGGAGATGGATTGGGAAATGGAATGAGATTGTCCTGCTTGTCCTCTGGCAATGGATGAGAGGCCCAAAATGTTGGATATAGTTTGGAAAACGGAGGAATGGCAGTCACCAGTATTACAAACTGGATGGTGACACTTTGAAATCATACTGCGTGCCCGTGTCTTCATAGGTTCATAAGTAGGTACTAGGCTATCAACCCAAGGGCCTATGTAAGCCTAGCCAACAAGGTTCCCTGGCTTATGCCACCCAAGAAAGTTATTTTCCTGTGCTACTGTTGAGCTGTTGAGCAGAGACACAGAAGTGATCCCCGGGGTGTATTTCCTATTTCCCATCCACTCATCAAGATTTTTCTTGAAGAGTGCTAATGAAGAACTTTGCTTGACATAGATGGGTAGCCTGTTCCAGAGTATGGGAAGTCTCTGGGACAGGAATCTTTCCCTCCAGTATGTCCTGTTTATTGTGGTGACAAGGTTTAGGTCCCTAGAGCGTGTAGCTCAGAGGGTTTGGGATTTCTTTAGGTGTAGCATGTCCAACAGCTCTGGGTTTGACATAGCTTTATATGTTAGGCAGAGATCACCTCAGAGTAGGCGATATGCTATGGAGTAAAGCTGGAGTTTTTTGAGGTGGTCAGTGTAGGGCATTTGTTTGATGCCAGTAATCCTCTTTGTGAGGTACTTCTGTGGCCTTTCCAGCTGCTACAGATGTCTTGTGAGGTACATTCCAAAAGGGGCGTTGTACTATATAATGGGTCTAATGAGTGTCGAGTAGAGGGAAACAATGACCTCTTTTTTCCTGGATGAGAACCCTTTTATGATGAGGTGTGCCACGTAGAAGGGCTTCCTGACTACTGTGGTGATGTGACTATCAAAGGAGAGACTACTGTCTATCTGGGTCCCAAGGTCTCTTATCACACATTCGGTGTTAAGTAGATTGCTGCATATGTGGTAGTTCATGGGTACAGAGTTTTTACCAAAGGGGATGACGCTGCACTTTTTGGCATTGAGCTTGAGGCCATGGCTCTGACACCAGGCATCTGTCTCAGCGATGCCCTTCTGTAGGATGCCCACATCATTTGGGGACTTGACTATGGCTCCTAGTTTGCAGTCATCTGCGAACTTCATTAGTCAGAGGCCTTCTGTGTTAGCCTGTACTTCAGAGAAGTAGCTACCAAACAGGAGAGGTCCCAGGACAGAACCCTGTGGTACTCCACTTGTCACTGCTTTGAGGTCAAATTTGGAGTCTGCAACTTTTACAGTGTGGGTTCTGTCAGTGAGCCAGTTGGCAACCCATCTTGTGATGTAGGGATTTATACCTTGTTTATTGAGTTTAGCTATAATTCCAGAATGGGGGATGGTGTTGAAAGCCTTGGTGAGGTCAAAATAGGCTGTGTGAACCACCTTACCCTCATCTATGGTTTTGGTGACTGCCTCAAAGAAGTCAATCAGGTTCAGGAGGCATGATCTGCCTTTCACAAACTGGGTGAGTTTGGAGGTTACCAATGTCTTTGTTTATGAGTTCCATGATGATATGTTCCGTGGCCTTGCAGACCAGGCTCATCAGGCTAATAGGTCAATAGTTCCCGGGATCAGTGGTGTCTCCCCCTTTGTGGAGTGGGATAACTGTTGCTGTACACCATTCAGAGGGCACAAAGCCTGATGCAAGGCTATTATTGAACATGGTGCTTAAGTGGGGAGCCAGTTCGTTCTGAAGTTCGTGTAAAACACAGCCTGGGATGTTGTCCGGTCCCATGGATGCTGTGTTTTTGGCTTTAGAGACTGCAGCTTTTACCTGTGTAGTTGTGATTACAGGGACTCTGCATTCTTCCTGTATAGATATGGGCCTTTAGGGGGTGGGGGGGGGTAAAGTTACCACTGAACCTATCTGCCAGGTTGTTGGCAATATCAGTTGGTTCTGTAATTTTCATGCCTTTGTGCTGTAACTCAGAGCAGATCTGGGTGTTGCCATTGAGATTCTTGACATAGCTATAGAATGCTTTGTGGTTGTCCTTAGAATTAGTGGCAATTTTGTTTTTGTAGCTAGCTTTGGAGGATCTTATAAGGAATCTCAGCTTCTTACTCAGGCTGACCAGGGAGCTCCTCCACTCATGGGATTTTACTCTCTTTTGCAACAGTTTCTTCCTTCTGTTGTACAGTTTGTTTATGGCAGGGGACCACCAGATTGGCTTCCTTTTTTTGGAAGATAGCGTCTTGGTTCTGTTTGGGATTGCACGATCCATGCACTCGTGTAAGTGCTTATAGAGTGCATTTGTGTATGATTCAGAAGTTGTAACTGTATTGTCCATCTGCATGGGTGTCTTGAAGTTCACCACTTCTGTCTTATGAAGCATGAAGTTGGCTTTGGAGAATTTTTTTACCATGGTTTCCTTAATGGGGGGTGGGGGTGGGATGTGGATATCAAGGGTGATTAGCTTATGGTCGGATCAGACCAACGAGGAGTTGACTTCAGGTGTGGAACACCGGTCACTCATGTTGGTAATGACTAGGTCTAAGATATTGTTTGCCCTGGTGAGTGTATGGATAAGTTGATCCAGGGCATTGCAGTTTATGAATTCCAGAAAGCGTTGAGCTAAGGAGTTGGTACATGAGTAGTTTTCCCAGTTAATGGTGGGGTAGTTGAAGTCACCCATTATTAGGGTGTTTGCTGAACTCTAATATTTTTCAGTACATCAAGAAAAGAGGAGTGGGAATCCTGGGACATGGTGGGGATCTGTAGCAAGCTACAATTTGGATTGCAGTTTTGCCCAGAGTTAGTTGCAGTTGGATAACCTTGGATGCATTATGCTGAGCAACTAACCTGGAGGTGTGGATATCCTTAATGAATATGGACACACCTCCACCTTTGCTGTTTCGGTCCAGGTTACATGGCCGAAAAGTGTAGTATGAGTTATAGCCTGGTAGTGCAGGGGTGCTCTCTGGAGCCTTGAACCAGGTCTCAGTCACTGCACAGATATCGATGTTCTGCATTTTAAGGAGTGCCTCGAGTGAGCGCATTTTGAGATTTAGACTTCTAGCATTGAGTAGCATTACCCTCAGTTTTTGCTTGCCTGTTCCTGTTACGGTGGTGAATTTATTATTTGAACATTGCCTAAAAAAGGCACTATAGGGGCAGCAAAAGCCTTAGCCAGTATCCATAATCCCAGGGTCAACAGGTGCAGGCCATCTGTGGCAAAGCATCATGGTCTGTCGACCATGTCATCCCAAGCAGACAGATACTGGATCCCCTTAGAATGACACCAGAAGCTTAGCCAATTGTTGAAGTCAATAATTTTGTCCTTGTACTGCGGTATCATTCGGGGCAATGGCAGAATGCTACTCAGGGCTAGGGTCATACCTGCCTGGGCTACAAGATCGGAGAGGTCTTCCATGTCTCTTATCATGTAGTCCAGGGAGGTATGTCTCAGGTCATTCATACCAACATGGACAATGACAGAGTCATATTTGTACTTGTTGTGGAGTGACCTGAGTGCTTGGGTTATGTGGTGGATCCTGGCACCCGACAGGCAGCTGACAGTAACCTTCTCCTTGTTTAGCCTGGTCAGTGGGACATCAGTGTGCCTGACTATAGAGTCACCTATGACTAGTGTGTTGGGTATGTTGTTTTGCCTTATTGGCTGTGGTTGAGTGGCACACTGAGTCTGTGGGCTATGTCATTTGGGTTGTGTTGGGGGATGGAGGCTGCTTGTGTTTCTGCTTTGGAGGTCTCTGTTGCTTAGACAGATTATTAGTGAGAGCCTCTGCGAATGCTTTTGTGTTACTAAGTGTGGATTTTGGGGGTGTAGATTTAGTGAGACTATGTGATGAGTGTGGTGTGGTGCAAATGTTTATCTTCTCCTCATGACTGTTGGAGGAGAGAGCTTTACCTCCAGTTTGGCTATATAAGTGCATCTCTCACAGGTTGTAGTGTTGGGTGGTAGGAGGAGAGGGTTGTCTGTGTACATGAGGCAATTTCTACATTGCCTCAAGATGCCCAGATTCATCAGATAGACAGGAGAGAACACTGGGAGCTGACCCTTGGACATGCCTGAATAAGAAACTATTTTCCTCTAGATAAGTGAGGAAAGTGAGTACAAGAGCTGTTTTTCTCTAAGCAAGTGAGAAAAGTAATTACAAAAAACTGTTTTCCTCTAGGTAATGAGGAAGATTGAGTGCTATAGTAATTAGTAGCTTATTTAGTGCTTACAAGTTCTGAACAAGTGCTGAGCATGAATAAGCAAATTTAAGTGCTAAAACTTAGAATCTGTATCTGCACCAGATGAGTTACAGGACAGAAACAAGTGCAAATGCAGGCTTTCAAATCAGAAAGTTGAGAGAGATGGAAGAGATTGCCCAAACGGCCAATAACTACAATTTCTAGGCCAGGGCCACTCCTTATGTGGTAGACAGGTTACTTAGTACTTACCACTCCCACTGATAAGCTAAAAGGCTTCCCTCCAACATAGATAGGCTTGGGGGGGCTCAGAAGCTTACATACAGTCACGGAAACAGATAGCTGGTGCCAGAGCCATGGCCTGAAGTTAAACACCAAAAAATGTATAGTCATACCCTTCGGGAAAAACAAGGTAACCCCAAGCTACCATATAGGTGGCAATCCACTAAGCACAGAAGAGGTTATCAGGGACCTGGGGACCCAGGTTGACAGTGGCCTTTCTTTTGACACTCACATTGCTAAAGTGGTTAGAAAGACCTTCTACATTGCCCACCTGATCATGAAGGGATTCACATCCAGATCTAGTGAGGTCATTGTTCCCCTGTACTCTTCACTTATCAGACCAATGATCGAGTACAATGCCCCATTCGGGATGTATCTCACCCAACATCTGCAGCAATTGGAGAGACCCCAAAAGTTCCTCACCAAAAGGATAAAGGGACTCCAAAATCTGTCATATGCTGCCAGATTGAAGAAACTCCAGCTCTATTCAGTCGCATACCGTCTGCTCAGAGGTAACATGTGCCTGACATACAAGGCCATGTCCAACCCGGAATTAATGGACATGCTCCACCTTAAAAAATCCAAATCCACCAAAACCACTAGAGCAAGCGACTTAAACCTTAGCACGGATATAAATTGGATGTGCTGGAGGGTTAGATTTATCACTCAGAGACTCCCTATGCTGTGGAATAAAATCCCGGTCCATGTGAGGCAGAGCACCTCGCTGGCTCTGTTCAAGAGAAATCTTGACCTGTGGATGGGAGATCGTAGGTTTACCCTGGGAATCATCTCTGTGTCACTGCTGGACAGAGGCACAACAAACTAATGGGCACAGTATTTTTTCATATAAGAGGTGGCGTAAGCCACAAAACTTTGGGCTAGGCTTATAAATGCCTTAGGGCAGATAGCCTACTATAAACCTATGAACTTATGAACCTATGATACAGCAAATCTGTATCTGGAACACTTGTTACAGGAAAGGTAGGAAACAGGCTTACAGTTTTCTTTCAGAAAAATAGCAAAAACAGTAGTAAAAACAATTCACATGCAGTGCAAGCTAGCACACTTGAGTATGTAGCAATATTAGACCAAGTACAGTTTAAAAATGCAATTAAATTAAAAAGTGGAGAAAAAAAGGAAAAAAATGGTCCAAATATAGTGCTGGGATACACCCACAATTTACAGCATCTGTAGAATGGCCTACATGGCATGCCTCTGATGCTAGACTCATTCGATTTATAATACATTGCATAATCAAATCAGGGAGTGATGGAATATTTGAAAATTAGGCTTGAAGAAATGCACTAAATTGCTAGATGAAAGGCCAGCGTAAGCCTCTAACTCCCAACTGTCCCCAAGCCAGCTTCTCCATTCCTTGGGTTGTTAATCAAACCTAGGTTGTCTGGATCATAGTTAGGGCTTTAGCCTAACTGTGGTCCAGAGGAGACCTATGACAAGATAAGTACAGTGCTGCAAAAATCAAGTAGCAAGCTAAGGCAGCCATGGCAAAGGAAGTCACCAAGCACGTGTTCAGGGTGTCAAAATAAATTGAAGATATATTACAAAGAGAACAAATATTGAGTAAGTGGAAAAGGATTCAGCAGAAAATGTAAATTAGTTGCTTTCCTTAATATTCATGTGGCAGGAAAATGGAGTATGTCTATATGGGAAGGAGTTGTGGGCAAGGCTGAGATGAAATGGACAGATGGAAACTAGCTAAGAAACTTGGAAAAAGGGAACTTAAACGTCATTGTAGTATAAGGCACAGGGCCAGATAATTTGTTTCCCACCATATTTAAAGATTTGGCATGAATGTTTGGTGAGCCATTATCAGAACTGTTCAATCTTCTGTTGGAAATTGCAAGGGTACCACTGGGCTGAGTAATGATGATAGTGGTTCCTCTGAGCAAAGGAGGTTATAGAAATAGTTTGGGAACTGTGAGGCATCAGTTTCATACACATCTAAAGAAAGAAAATGGAAAATATCATCTACAGCAGGCCAATAAATATTTTGAATTCCATTTCTCATACAGTAAGCAACAGCATAAGAGCATAACTTCACCCAGCAGGTATCTCTGCAGTCCCAGTGAACCATAGTATGGGGTAATAGTGTATTATACAACGACCCCCCCCATTAATATTCCAAAATGTGCACGCTGATTGGTCAGCGTGCATGTTGTAAATCAGACTTATACTAATGGAAAAAGGTCTGGTTGCCCGGACTTTTTCCATTAGTATCAGTCTTTTTTTTTCTTACAACAACGGAGAAAGCAAGATCTCCGTTGCTTTTTAGAAAGTGTCTCGCTATGTTAAAGGAGTTTAACATAGCGAGACAGCCTTAAAAAAGCTACGGAGAAAGGAATATCTCCGTTGCTTTTTTTAAAGCTGCCTCACTATGTTAAACCCCTTTAACATAGCGAGACACTTTCTAAAGCAACGGAGAAAGCAAGATCTCCGTTGCTTTTTAGAAAGTGTCTCGCTATGTTAAACTCCTTTAACATAGTGAGACACTTTCTAAAAAGCAACGGAGGTCTTGCTTTCTCCGTTGCTTCCACCCACAGCTCTGATGTACTGCATAAGCAAACACATGCGCAGTACATCAGAACTACCTCAGAATACCGGACAGCTGTGGAAGGGCAGCAAGGAGGTATTATACAATGCCATTATTTAAGAAAACTACGTTTTTTTCTTAAACAATGTCATTGTATAATAGCAATAACCCACTTCTGGGTGTGGGTTATGCTGGATTTACCCATGGTTGTCTTTGTTTGGCCACACGGGCTTCACCCTCGTGACCAAACCATGCCAACCATGGGTAAATCCAGCATTACCAGAAAGCTGCGGAACTGCACTGTAAATCACCAGTAAATCCAAAGAAAAAGTGCTAAAACCAGAGCTGAACTCAGCCGAGGTATGTCCAAAAGGTTTTTAATGAATCCACACAATACGAACGTTAAAACAATAAAAACATGAACGCCTTCACTCCATACATATGCGTTTTCGTCTCATTACTTAAGACTTCATCAGATGACCAGTGTATACTTCCATTAGTAGTATATATGTTAGATCTAATTAACAAAAACCAATGAGAATGAGCTAAATACATTCAAAAGAACCAATGATTTTGTACTTAAAAAAACAATTAAAAATTCAATCCATGACTTGTCTTATATGTTTTTCGTGAAACCATTGAGACTTTCAGTAATGAATTCTCTTAAATATTAAATATATTTATATCTAAAACTCAATTTTAATTTCTATTTAAAATCATTACTAATATTAAAAATGTTAAAAATGTAATTAAAACTGTCACTTGCTTCTTATAATATTGTGAATATACATATATATATATATATATATATATATATATATATATATATATATATATATATAAAATCTAGGGAAAACATTGCCATCTGGTGGCTAAACTTTTTATTACATTCAAATACATTCAAAGCTTGGCGGACCTTAATTTTAATAGTGGCAATATTGAAACATAATCATTTAACCCAGGGGGATTTCCTGTTTCTAGGGTTACTTGCCACCATAGTTCCCTAAATTCAATCTTCTCTTCCCATGCGCCTCCCCTAATATCATTTCTAACTTGTTCCAATACCAGAAAAGAAAATTTCGGTTTTCTACATAACTTTGAATGTTTAAACAGGGCATTAGTTTCCTTGCCCACTGTTATATCATAAATATGTTCATATATCCTTCTTTTTAACATTCTTTCAGTCTTCCCTGCATAGAAGGAATTACAAACTAAACGGATGGCTAAATAAACTATACCTTTTGATTCACCATTATAATAATCAGTACTAGTTGGTGATCCATTAAATCCAGCATTACCCACACCCAGGCGTGGGTTATTGCTAAATTATATGATAAGTGGTACTCTGGGTTCTATGAAATTCTTGTTTCAGTCTACTGTTTAAAGGTGTTGAACATTTTTTAAAGGACAGCCATGGACAGAGACTGGAAAACAATGAGCCCGTTTCCAAAACACTTGCTCTCAGTGTAAGTGACCACTTACACTGAATGTAGGCTGAGAGCAGCTGTTTTGGAATCTGGTCCCTATAGTAAGTCTGTTTATAGACAGTGCTTACACCGAAGTAAGCCACTTACATTGAGAGAAAGTCTTTCAGAATCAGGGCAGACTTATGGCAAGAGCAATTCTTTTCGAGTCTGACCCAATGTTTTTTTTTTCCTTAGTGTGACACTCTATGTAGTATTAATACCACAGTAGATAGCATGATTTTTACAATTTATTCTGCTTTAGGCAATCACACTGAGAGTAGCCATTCTGATATGATTTTTTTTTCAACTAATACATTTTCTTCCCACAAAACATCATGTTATGACACGATTTTACCTTTCCCTTTACTGAAGTTCAGTGTCCTCCATTAACATAAAACAATAGTGTCCTGAATCGACACTTTCTTGGTGTGGATGTTGATACAAATGCTAACATATATTTTAATGGCGTTCTTTGATTTTTTTATTAATAGAAAGATCTGAGACAGAGAGAGACAGAACATCATGACTTGTTTAACAAGCAACAGTTACTAATTTTCTTTCTTTTATGTACCATATCAAGGGTATAGCCAGACATACACAATGTATTCAACTGAGTGTATTTTTCTGGTGCTGTGCCTGTAAACCTGAAATCTAAAACTGTCCAAACTGATATATAAAACACAGATGTGTACGATTTACATTCATGTGCTCAATCCTAAATTACCCAGTTTGTATTTACTTGAGAATATATGGTTGCTTGGTGTTGTGTTTCTTCATGTTCCTTTGCTTATTACGCATTATAGCAAGATCAAATTTTACCATTTAATGGTTACTCCAATACTGCTGTATCTTTGAAAAAGATACATTTTTGTGATTACTTTTTCTCCTAGATGCACTAAAAAAGTAAGAGGGGTGTGGGGTGGGGAGTTTTGTCTCCTGTAAAAAAAGATTGCTTTGTAAGTTGTGTGTGAATTTACAAAACTTTCTGTTTTAAATACTGATATTTAAATTATTGACATACTTAATAATGGAATAGTATCAAGCAGTTGGGTTCAGTCAGGTGTCTTTCAGGAAGTTGGAGCTCATAGGAGAAGCAATGTCTATGTAACATGCTTTGCAGCATGAATATTACTCAAAAACAGACTTTTGTCACTGTAAGAGCACCATCAGACAATAATGCATGCATTTCTCGATTCTATAGGGGCAAAATTTGAAGAGATTTATACTTTAAGTGTTACATGTTTGATAAGGTTCAACAACATGAGACTCTAGTACAGAATAGAAATATTTGGCTACATCTTCGATGGACACACTTCCCACACACTTTCTCAGTCATAAGTATGAATTTCCATTTCCAAAGCAAGAATACTAACCACTGTTACTTGATGATTTAATGAAAATATACTATTTTAATTAGAATTATGTAACTAATAAATGTCAGAAAATATGACAATTGTCTTAAGAGCTAATCGAGAAAGTTTAATTCAAAGCACTAAGTCAATGGGCATGAACACAGAAGAAAAAACAAACAATATATTAAGGGAACATGAAGTACACTTTTTTGGGGGGAGGACTGAATGAAAAAGTAATGTCTGAATGGTGTGCCATTTTGTAGAAGGACAAATTACAAAATACCATTAACCAGTGATACAGTATGATTTGCACAACATCAGTAATTTACTTTTTTTCAGTTTCTGCCCATAGCTGTCTAAGCAGATTAGGTCTGTTGTTTCAGAAAGCCTTTAAGTGACTCAAGTCATTGCAAAACAAAATTAGAAATTTCAATACTGCAGACATGGTACAAGCATCTTTGCATCTTTTGTCAGAAATATTGACTTCGTGATAAAGATAAAATAAATAAAGAAAGATAATCTAGAAGAAAATGGAATATACATACAGAGATAAAGATGCGCAAGTACTACAAGATCCATCCTCTGAGAGCAAATGGGAACTTTAGCACTTGTGAAATGTATTGCAAGGATGGTTTCATGCAAAATAATTTACTATTGTGAAATATTTTTGACTTTTTTTTACTTCTAATTGACTTGTAATTGTAATTGTAATTGTGTCATGGAGCTTATCTCCCCGGGCCTCCACTGGCAACAGGCCTTTCAAAGCCCAGTGGACCTCCCCGGTCATCAGACTGAAATAAATAAATAAATACCTGGGAATTACTTTCTTCCAGAGTAACAATGAATTCTACCAGCATAACATAACTCTTAAATGGGAAAGCATAATGCAAGACTGTAAAAGGTGGAATAACCTTAAGCTACCATTTCTGGCCAAAGTATCAGTACTCAAAATGAACATATTACCTAGACTAAAATATATATTTATGACTTCACAGATAACTATACATAATAAATTCTTCAAACATATCCATACCTTCCTAGAAAAATTCATATGGGAACCCAAAAAAAAACCAGAATCTCGTATCAAAAACTAACACTTCCCAAGAGCAAAGGGGGTCTGAACCTGCCAGATTTTAAAACTTACTACTCTATTATCAACTCTAACAGAATATTGAGAATAGCAGAACATAACCAGATAATGAAAACTTGGTCACCTCGTTGGGTGACAATATTTTATAGGCATATTAAAGCACTAGGCATCAATCCCAATGTGCTTCCCTTTTTAAACAAAAAAGATTTACAAGCCTACAACATTATAGATCCCTTAAAACATTCTATAAATATAACACAAAAACATTTTCATTCCTTAAACCTTGGGCAAGCTATGGTAACACTACAACTCCTTCATAAAAATCAAAATATAAAAATAAATAACAAGATGCTAGATCTTGACTCTTTTCCTCGATTAAAGGACAAAATAATCCAAGATATGTACCCATACCTTAACTGTACAATCCAAGAAATGAGAAGTAACCTAAATCTACCCAAATCATATATAATAATTCTAAGACAAATCAAAGAGTTGTGTTCCAGCTACCTCCAAAACTTTACTATACTTAATAGTGACATGAAAAACTGTACTCTGCTTTGGAAGACTATTCTTACAACAAGGAAAACAATATCTAACATATAAAATGATAGGCAAAATCAAATTTCAGAAAGACCTCCTTTTCTCTAACTATTGGAGAAAATTAAAACCATCCATAGACAACCAGAAATTAAGTCGTGCAATCAATCTAACACTAAAAATTATGCCCCTTAAAAAACTGTCATACATGCAGCTCATGATAAATAATAATGTATATTTCACACCTGCAATACTCCACAAATTCAATGCATCAAAATCACCATGCTGTCCACATTGTAAGGACCAGGTAGCAGACCTAATGCATATATTTTGGAGTTGCAAATGTGTGTACAAACTCTGGAATTCCCTCAAGATACAACTGCAAAAAATTGGATATCAAACATCAGCATTAACTTGGGAATTTACCCTTCTACATATTCTTCCATCTAGCATATCAGGAAAACAAGCGAATATACTTATAATAATTTTCTTAATAATGAAGCTATATATAGCTCTCAAATGGTTAGACCCTATAAATATCTCTTGGGAGGGATTCAAAAATAGCTATAAAACAGCTTTTAGCTCATAAAATACTAATGGATAAAAGAAACAAAAATATGAAAGCCCGAGAGATTTGGGAACAAACCTTTAACATTATATTAGCATAAAACATTACACATACCACATAGTAACAAGTTACAAAGGAACCTAGAAATATACACACAATCACACAGCAAAGCTATGGACTTGAAATTGTTATTGAATGTGCTGTTTTTATAACAACAGAATTGACCGAGAAAGCATCTATGTAAAGTAATGTCTTTCGGATTTTCCCGGTTAGGGGTTGCCACAGCAGAACACCGGTGCACTTATGACTGGCAGTAGATTTTTACATTGGCGAGGTGCCAGACCAACATCCAACCTTCAACGAAGGCACACCCATTCACGCACGCACCTACCTGCATGTCTTTAAATATCACTCGACTATGGGGAGAACTGCAGACTCCACAAAGAAGGTGCTCCAGCTGAAAATCGAACTGGAGAACCTCTTGCTGTGAAGCGACAATGCTAACCGCTGCACCACCACGGCCATTCAAGAAAGCATCTATGTACATAGTGTAAATAGATATGTTTTATGACCTACATGTTACTATATTGACTACAATGTATAACACTCACTTATGGTCATGTTGTAAGACTGGAAATGATTGTGTTTTATATAAATGTAAAATGAAAATAAAAATTATTGAAAAAAATAAATAAATAAACAGTGCTTTGCCCATCCGCAGTAGTAAATGGAATAAATTCATAGCTGCATTTTCAAGGTATGCCCACTAGATGGAAGCAGAGAACAAGAAAAAAAATCAATGTACCTCTTTTTTGTCTTTCTTTAACATTTAATTATAACATAACTGAAAAGCACTGAAGTTGCTGTGAATTAGCGTGACATGCTAACATGACGCATGCCATAGTTAATAAATTATAGTGATTTAAGCAGGCTTAGCACATACTAGTTGATGAGCACAAGCATCTACCTGTCTATATATCTGGCTAGCTAGCCAGTTATTTCAAAACAGCTTTGACTTTTTTATCACTTTTATGTACAACAGTAGGGAGCATATGATTTGGTGGAGAAAAAATATGCCCACAATAAATTAACTCATTTTTGCTAGCTGCAAAGAAAAAATACAATGTTTATGTATGTTTAGAATGTAGAGTTTTACTTATAAAGTGTGCAGATTTTCATCTGGTGGCAGTGTCTGTGCATTCTTGCTCAGCCTTATCTTTTGGTATGAATGCTTGAAAGTAGAATCAAAGATCAGACAAATGCTTTTACTAATGTAGGCCACAGATTATCTATAGCATCCTCAGAACCAAAGAGGTGTTAAACTTCGTATGTGGGCTGTGTAACTAAGAGGGATTCACACATTTGGGAAACACATAGTCGTAATGTTGTAACATCAGCAGTCTCACACTTCCTAGCAAAAGCAGGATACAAGATATAAGGTTAAGGCAAATTAAGTAGTGTTGTGTTGAAATTCTTGATATGGACGCTGCTAGGCTTACAGTTTGAAATAAAAAAGCCAAGCCTTGTTCTGATGATATGAAGATTCAATCACAAAAAATATGTACATTGAAAAAGGAAGGCCTTCTGTGGATATGTAAATAAGCTGTGGGACTGGATATGGTAAAAACGAATCGCTAAAGCATCTTACAAGAAAATGAAGGGTGTTTACAAGTGATATGATAAGGCCCGAGGGGTCCTTAACAGAAAAAGGCTATATAGTACAAGGAAAGAAGTGGTGCATTCATCACTGAAATGTTATGACAAGCAATTATATATGGATTGTCTGAATCATACATCATTATGTTAATACCCAGAAGTTTATTATGCAATGCATGTGAAACTCGTGTGACATACTGCCTGTATAAACAGCAGAGAATGAATGCAACAAATTCTAAACAGGAACAAATAGAAACAATGCATCTCTAATGTCAACCTCTAAACTGAAAAAAATCTGATTTTTTCCTGTTTTACAGTTACAAAACTCCAGAAATGACACTGTGATGGTTATAGTCCACATAAATGAAATTTACAAGAACAAATACTTCCTGTATGAAAATACCTGTATTTCTACATTTTGTTTTCTGGCATTTAGTGTATCAGCAACTTAGTCCTCTAAGCTTGGGTTACCACCTGTACCTCTTTGTGTGAGACAATCTATAGACAGTTGCATCCTGTAGGGTGGACCCCATGAACAATGGTAAATGTCATGAGATTTTTGGAAAAAAAAATGCTTACTAAATTTTCTGTTGCACTTACTGTATATAAAACAATTATTCAGTATCTAAAATACCTTAATATACATAACAAAAGAACATAGTTTCTAGAAGAGTGACCTTTTATTTTGGTTGAAAAAAGAAGTCCAGTCTTTTGTACTCATTGTTGGTACAGTGTGTCCTGCAAAATCTGTTATGTCCATGCTAAAGGTCCCACCTTAGGCATTTAAAGAACTGTCAATCCTAACCTAACAGGTTGTCTTTACTGGATTGGTTACAAGAAGTAGCAGTGATTTTGTTACATGCTTTGAAAGAGGAGTTGATCCCATGAAAGCTTGTAATGCATCATGCCATGCTCTAAACTGGAATATTGATCCATCCATCCATCCATCCATCCATCCATCCATCCATCCATCCATCCATCCATCCATCCATCGTTTCCTTAATTACTTACCATGGTAAGGGTCACAGCTGTAGCAAGCTGAACAGGGTAGACTAGACTTCCCAATTTCCAGCAACAGTCTCTATCTTGTTCTATGGGAGTGCTCCAGGTGGTTTGAGACAAACTGAAAGATATAACCCATCCAAAGTGTCCAGGGTCTCCCCTAAAACTTACTCCTAGTAGGCCATCTTTGAAACATTTCCTGTCAGAAGTACCTGGAGGCATCCACATGTGGAGCCCAAACCACCTCAGTTTACTCCTGTAAGCCCAGTGAGCAGTGGCTGTACTCTGAGATCCACTTTGATTGACAGAATCCTTACTGTATATGTATATATATATATATATATATATATATATATATATATATATATATATATATATATATATATGAGTGTCTCATGAAACAGTGAACACTCATAGGTTCATAGGTTCATAGGATGATACTAGGCTATTGGCCCAGAGGCCCTTATAAGCCTAGCCAGGAATTTCGCCCATGTTCCCTCAAAGTACATGAGTACATATGAGTGACCCTCTAAACAGCAATCAGTTTATAGCGAATGCTCAAAAAAGAACAGTTACTACTTTCTTTTTGCTGGGGCAAGCCCCCTGCATCCCCCATATGAAAGGCTTTGCCCCCCACATCCCTTGTTAATTATATATGTGACGACCTTGCACTGGCCCAGTAATAAAGGAGCCTCAATCCTCACCACTAGCACCAGTGAGGGACATGCACATTGGGTGGATGACACATACACACATAGTAAAGTACAATTTATCTTAGGAGCACACAGAGATCATAGTCAGTATGGGGCTGGTTTCTCCCTCTCTCTCCAGATCCCTGTGACATCTATGCACTGGCCCAGCAATCAAGGAGCTTCAATCCTCACCACTAACACCAGTGAGGGGCGTCCATATAGGGAAAAGGATAATAAATACACACACAATAAAGTAGTTTCCCTTAAGAGCACACAGAGATCACAGTCAGTCTGGGGCTGGTTTCTCCTTTTCCCTCCAGGTCTCCAATAAGACTCCCCACTGTCACAGCTATAGGGTCCAGATCTCAGCCTAGTGGGCAAGCTAAAACCTCCAGCACCCTCTCTGTCCAACCAGTGCTTTGTGTCTCTGCCCAAGTAGCTGACACACACACACTTTGAGATAAGAGTTATACACAACCACATAGACACTCCTGGGGAAGGCTGGTACAGGTTCTCCAGCTGTGCCCCTTTTACCCAGACTATACAGTAGCAATCACTGCCACCACCCAGCTAATATTTATCAGCTACTCAAAGCTTATTTTGAGTAATTTGGTACAGTATCACTATATACCTGCAATGTACGTTTAGAGCTTAAATTATCTTTACACAAAACTGTCACAGTTGAAAGGTTTAAAAATATGTAATAACAAATAATAAAAACACAAGACAATACTTCTTACTACACAGTGCCAGTCAAGAGTTCAGAGATCACAGAAAAAATACTTAAAATAATACAGTAGAAATGTTCTGACATCAACACAGAAAAAAACTTAGTTTAATCTTCCTAATTCCTATCTATTTCTAAGAGAAAACACAGTTCTAAAATCCCACTTACATATAGACACAGGCAGTGCTGGTGGTGTTGGATGTTCTCAAGACAAATGCTCTCATGCTCTTATTCTTTCTGTCCTTAAATTGATAACACAGTGCCACTGATTCATTTCAGATTACATCATTTCTTTCTGGTTCCCAGGCTAACAGACCCTCAGAGGTTAATAGCCCCTTTGATCTTGCAGCTGGTTGGGAACCAGAGCAATAAAAGAAATTATACTTGCAAATTCTAGCTATTAACTCTGGCCTCAAAACAATAGGCAGAATTCCTTCATCCAGACATATTGGCTCTGAGTTTTGACATCAAAGAATTGACTTGTCAGCTTTGTTACAGCAGAGTGCACTGTTGTCACATTTTTGCAGTTCCACATTTAACACCATTTTTTTCCATTTGAGTGAACAAGCATGTGGCTTATATTAATATTAACAAATGACAGAATTATCTACAAAATTCTATCTGGCTAGGCTGGCAGCCTTCACCTATCTTCACAATTCCCACTAAGACTCCACACTGGCACAGCTATAGGGTTAAGATCTCAGCTGAGAGGTCAAGCCAAAACCTCCAGAACCTTCTCTGTCCAACCAGTGCTTCGAGTCCCTCCCAAGTAACTGACACACAGACACACACACACACACACACACACACACACACACACACACACACACACACACACACACACATTTTGAGATTTGATTTATATACAAACACATAGACCCTCCTGGGGAAGGCTGGCACAGGTTCACTAGCTATGCGCCCTTCTGACCAGACTATAAGGTAGTACCAGCTGCCACCAATCACTCTTTATCAGCTACTATAAAGTCCTTACAAAGGGTAACCAATTCTACTGTGTAAGGTTACTATTATCCAAATGAAAAGTGTGCCCAAGACCTGAAGGCTATTTAGGAGTGGCCTGTACAGTGTTACCAAATACATATGCAAGTACGCTAAGAGCTTAAACACCTCTAACAAACCAGCCACAATTAAAAGGTTTAAAATATTTAATAATAAATAATAACAGAACAAGACAATACTCAATAACGCAATACAGTGGCAACAGAGTTCAGAATCACGGGAAATACTTTAAAACAACATTGCAGGACAGTCTCAAATAAATACAGAAAACATCTAAACCAATCTTTACTGTATTCCCATCTATAT